>NC_042982.1:39683208-39688208 GCF_901001165.1 Salmo trutta | reverse complement strand
GTGGCTATGGCTTGTTAGGGGTTAAGGGTTAGAGGTTAGGGATTAGGGATTCAAGTTTAGGGGTTAGGCTATGGCTTGTCTTTCTTCTAATGTCTCTGATCATTAGTGTGTTGGTTTTGATGAGGTTATGGTGGAGGTATGGGAGTCTCTGATCATTAGTGTGTTGGTTTTGATGAGGTTATGGTGGAGGTATGGGAGTCTCTGATCATTAGTGTGTTGGTTTTGATGAGGTTATGGTGGAGGTATGGGAGTCTCTGATCATTAGTTTGTTGGATTTGATGAGGTTATGGTGGAGGTATGGGAGTCTCTGATCATTAGTGTGTTGGTTTTGATGAGGTTATGGTGGAGGTATGGGAGTCTCTGATCATTAGTGTGTTGGTTTTGATGAGGTTATGGTGGAGGTATGGGAGTCTCTGATCATTAGTTTGTTGGATTTGATGAGGTTATGGTGGAGGTATGGGAGTCTCTGATCATTAGTGCGTTGGCTTTGATTATTTTCCTAATTGGTACTGATATTGTCTGTGGTTTGGGTTCCATCTAGATGGGGCAGTGAATGGTAGGGTCAGGTAGTCAGATGTATAATCAAAATAGGCTAGTAGTTTGAGAGATACCCAGGTTGACATTTACAGTGGCTACAGGCTTGCCTAGTTAAAAAAAAAGGTAAAATAAAAATATAAATAAATGCAGGCAGCCATTTTGAATGAGTAACATATTTAGAAGAGTTGGTCAGATTACACACACAACACACACAGGCAAAAATGGTGTGATTTTAAAATGGTTTTGAGTGATGTAGTAGGAGAGTCTCACAGCAGCAACAACACCTCATCACCTTCAGAGTATATGAACACACACAGCACCTATTGTGTAACAGGAGTCTGTTTGTGTTTGTGAACAGAGCCCCAGGACCAGCTTGCCTAGGGGACTCTTCTACAGGTTCATCTCTCTGTAGTTGATGGCTTTGTTATAGAAGGTTTGGGAATCACTTCCTTTTAGGTGTTTGTAGAATTTAACGTCTCTTTTCTGGATTTTGATCACTCTGCATGCATTATTTGGTGTTTTACGTTGTACACGGAGGATATTGTTTGCAAAATTCAGCATGCAGAGTCTCAATTTGATGTTTGCCCCATTTTGTGAATTCTTGGTTGGTGAGCGGACCCCAGACCACACAACCATAAAGGGCGATGGGTTCTATAACTGATTCCAATATTTTTAGCCAGATAATAATTGGTATGTCGAATGTTATGTTCCTTTTGATGGCATAGAAGGCCCCTTATGCCTTGTCTCTCAGATTGTTCACAGCTTTGTGGAAGTTACCTGTGGCGCTGTTGTTTAGGCTGAGGTATGTATCGTTTTTTGTGTGCTCGAGGTGTCTAGATGCAATCTGTATTTGTGGTCCTGGCGACTGGACCTTTTTTGGAACACCATTATCTTTGTCTTACTGAGATTTACTGTCAGGGCCCAGGTCTGACAGAATCTGTGCAGAAGACCTAGTGCTGCTGTAGGCCCTCCTTGGTTGGTGACAGAAGCACCAGATCATCAGCAAACAGTAGACATTTGACTTCAGATTCTAGTAGGGTGAGGCCGGGTGCTGCAGACTGTTCTAGTGCCCTCGCCAATTCATTGATATATATGTAGAAGAGGGTGGGGCTTAAAAGAAAGAAATGTGTGTTTTTTGCATATTTTAACTGCACACTTGTTGTTTGTGTACATGGATTTTATAATGTTGTATGTTTTTCCCCCAACACCACTTTCCATCAATTTGTATAGCACACCCTCAAGCCAAATTGAGTCAAAAGCTTTTTTTGAAATCAACAAAGCATAAGAAGACTGCATTTGTTTTGGTTTGTTTGTTTGTCAGTTAGGGTGTGCAGGAATACGTTCTCTGTCGTACGGTAATTTGGTAAAAAGCCAATTTGAAATTTGCTCGGTACATTGTTTTTACTGAGAAAATGTACAAGTCTGCTGTTAATGATAATGCAGAGGAAGAGGGGGAGGGAGAGAGATGACAGTTATCGAAGTGATTAAGAAGGCTATTGTGTTTTTCTAATTACATAATCTGACCCTCTCTTTCTCTCTCTCTCTCTCTTTCTTTCTCTCTCTCTCTCTTTTTCTCTCTGTCTCTCTCTCTCTCTCTCTGTCTCTCTTTCTCTCTGTCTCTCTCTTTTTCTCTCTCTCTGTCTCTCTCTCTGCCACTCTTTCTTTGTCTCTCTCTCTCTCTCTCTTTCTCTCTGTCTCTCTTTTTCACTTTCTCTTTCTCTTTCTCTCTCTCTGTCAGTCATCCATCAATCAGTCTTTAATTTAACAGTCTGTTGTCCCTACTCTAGTTCCCTTCATCACAACTACTTTTTGATTGACAGACTGTTGTCACCAGCCGTTCATTGTTTCAGTTCTTTTCCTCTCTTTCTTCCTCTCTTTTCATCCTGTCGCGCACGCACGCACGCACGCACGCACGCACACACAAACCAGGGTTTGGATCCCTGCCTAATTTCTAGCTGCAGTGGTAAAGATAATTTTAGGAGAGTTGATAGACAGATCCTCAGCAGATGGGAGGACAGTGGTTTCGCGAGCTCTGTTAGTGGCAAGGCCTCTCCGACTCAAATAGGGAGAGGGTTAGACACACACAGACTCCCAGTCTCACAAAGAGACAGATACACCCTTGCTCACACACCGCCGCAGAGGGAAATTTAAGCAAATTCACTTACAGCCCCATTGCAATAAAGGGAATTGAATCTGGGAACAATTCAGCATGATGATGTATGATCTTCAGTCTGGGTGAATCACTGGAAAGTCTGCTGCCTCAGCCTGCTGCATTGACACACTGAAACACACTAGAGAGTGGAACAGCTCAGCTCTCTAGAAGGACAACTATAGGACCAGACTAGAAACACTATCTATAGTAACCTGGAAGAGAGAAGAGTGGAACTAACAGCAGAGCCAGAGCTCAGACATAAAGAGGGTTTTTCACCAAAAAGCATTTTGCTGTTCTTAGATAGGTGGGTTAAAATCCTGGCTGCTAACCTCTGGTTCCTACACACCTGATATGTGATGATGGGGATGATGATGATGAGGATGATGATGATGATGAGGATGTGTGTCTATGTGTGTGTGTGTGTTGAGTGTGATGCGTGTGTGACATCTTTGACCTCTGACCTCTGTGTGTTTTTTTCCCAGGTGGCCGAGCAGCTGATGACCATGGCGTATGAGAGTGGAGTCAACCTGTTTGACACAGCGGAGGTGTACGCTGCTGGAAAGTGAGTCAAGATATAATAAACCTCTTTATATTTTTCTTTTTAATGGAAGGGAGTGAACGTTATTTATTTTAAGGGATACATGGGGAAAATCTGACATCTCTGCAATGAAAATGGATGGCCCACCCTTCAGCAAAATATTTCTTACCTAAACCCTCACTGAACGCTTAAAAAATACTTAAACAAGTGACCCTCCCCTATACCCAAAATAATAATTAAAATATAAAGTGGATAGCAGAGAATATGTCTACTGTTTACCTTCATTTTATGGACAGACCGGAGCCTTAGATATGCAGTTTTACAAACTGTTTGTCCTGTAAGGATTGCATGGCAACGCAGAAATTTGACTGAAATTGAAAAAGCATGACCCTCCCCTATTTTGGTCCTGGTACCCATTCTGTAAATGTCGATCCATCCCTTATAGAAAGTGATGGTCATCTATGCAGTGTACAGTATAATGACAGGCATTGCTTTCCAGAGCTGAAGTCATATTGGGTAACATCATCAAGAAGAAGTCATGGAGGTATGTTACTGTGTGTGTGTGTGTGTGTGTGTGTGTGTGTGTGTGTGTGTGTGTGTGTGTGTGTGTGTGTGTGTGTGTGTGTGTGTATATATATATGTCTCAGTATCTCCATGTCTTATTGACGTGTCCTAGCTGTTCTGTCACTGCAGTTTGTTCCCACTCGTTGTTGAATTGTTACATCATTATGTAATGGAACTGGTGAATACATGTTCCTCCCTGGCAATACAGATTGTAGGACAGCAGGATGTTCAATGTACGCTCATCTACATTACCAATAGATTCATTATTCACAGAAATGAATACATTTATTCAACATTTTTACTTATTAAACGCAGAGGAAAAACTTTAAATACTCATGGCCGAAGGAGCAACGGCTCCTCTTGCTTCCAAATATATATTTGCTTGCCATAGCAGGCAACATTTATCTTGGCCAGGTCGCAGTTGTAAATGAGAACTTGTTCTCAACTAGCTTACCTGGTTAAATAAAGGTGAAATAAATGTAAAACATTTAAAAAGCCAGAGGGATACTGAATAATAACATCTGCATAGTAAACAGTAACATACTTTGTATTATTATTAGTAGTAACAGTAGTAGTAGTAACAGGAGTAGTAGTAGTAGTAGTAGTAGTGCTATTATTATTATTATTATTATTAGTAGTAGTAGTAGTAGTAGTAGTAGTAGTAGTAGTAGTAGTAGTATTGGTAGTAGTAGTAGTAGTAGTAGTAGTAGCAGTAGTAGTAGTAGTAGTAGTAGTAGTAGAAGTAGTGGTAGTATTATTATTATTATTATTAGTAGTAGTAGAAGTAGTAGTAGTAGTAGCAGTAGTAGTAGTAGTAGTAGTAGTAGTAGTAGTAGTAGTAAAAGTAGTGGTAGTATTGTTATTATTATTAGTAGTAGTTGTATTGTTATTATTATTAGTAGTAGTAGTATTATTACCGGTAGTAGTAGTAGTCTTAGTAGTAGTAGCAGTAGTAGTAGTATTGTTATTATTATTATTATTAGTAGTAGTAGTAGTAGAAGTAGTAGTAGTATTGTTATTATTATGATTAGTAGTAGTAGTATTATTATTATTAGTAGTAGTAGTACATTTACATTTACATTTACGTCATTTAGCAGACGCTCTTATCCAGAGCGACTTACAAATTAGTGCATTCACCTTAAGATATCCAGTGGAACAACCACTTTACAATAGTACATCTATATCTTTTTTTTTTTGGTGGGGGGGGTT
>NC_042982.1:39668208-39678208 GCF_901001165.1 Salmo trutta | reverse complement strand
TGTCTCACCCTGTCTCACCCTGTCACTCCCTGTCTCACCCTGTCTCACCCAGTCTCACCCTGTCTCACCGTGTCACACCCTGTCTCACCCTGTCTCACCCTGTCTCACCCTGTCTCACCGTGTCTCACCCTGTCTCACCCTGTCTCACTGTCTCACCCTGTCTCACCCTGTCTCACTGTCTCACCCTGTCTCACCGTGTCTCACCCTGTCTCACCGTGTCTCACCCTGTCTCACTGTCTCACCCTATCTCACTCTATCTCACCGTGTCTCACAGTGTCTCACCGTGTCTCAACCTGTCTCACCCTGTCTCACCGTGTCTCACCCTGTCTCACCCTGTCTCACCATGTCTCACCGTGTTTCACAGTGTCTCACCCTGTCTCACCATGTCTCACAGTGTCTCACAGTGTCTCACCGTGTCTCACCCTGTCTCACCCTGTCTCACCATGTCTCACTCTATCTCACCCTATCTCACTGTGTCTCACCCAGTCTCTCCCCTGTGAACTGTATTGATTGATATCTCCCCTCCTCTCTCTTATCTTTTCTCTCTCCCCTCCTCCTCTTCTCTTCTCTACTCCTCTCCTCAACCCTCCTCCTCTCCTCTGCCCTCCTATCCTATCCCCTCCCCTCCTCAACACTCCTCCTCTCCCCTTCTCCCATCCTCCCTCCTCTCCCCAACTCTCCTCTCCATTCCCCTCCTCTTCTCCTCAACTGTCCTCCTCTCCCCTCCTCTCATCTCTTTCTCCCTTCCTCTCTCTCTCCCTTCTTCTCTTTCTCCCGTCCTCTCTCTGTCCAGGTCTGAAGGGCTCCCTCCAGAGGTTGCAGCTGGAATACGTAGACGTGGTCTTCGCAAACCGCCCTGACACCAACACACCCATGGAGGGTGAGTCAGTCTTTTAGCATTCATCATCAGGGACCGAGCAACCTGTCTAAGTCAGGAGGGCAGTTGGTTTTTTAGTCTCATAGCCTGAAATACTACAATTGGATTGGCAGGAAGCAGTAGATGTGTTGCTCTACCAGACTAACAACCAGAGAAGAATCAAGATTTCAGTTTATACTGAGGTTTACTATATCTCTATCTATATATACTGCATATACAGTTGAAGTCGGAAGTTTACATACACCTTAGCCAAATACATTTAAACTCAGTTTTTCTGACAATTCCTGACATTTAATCCTAGTACAAATTCCCTGTCCTAGGTCAGTTAGGATCACCACTTTATTTTAAGAATGTGAAATGTCAGAATAATAGTAGACAGAATTTTTTTAAATTTCTTTCATCACATTCCCAGTGGGTCAGAAGTTTACATACACTCAATTAGTATTTGGTAGCATTGCCTTTAAATTGTTTAACCTCTCTAGGCTAGGGGGCGGTATTTTCACATCCAGATGAAAAGCGTACCCAAAGTAAACTGCCTGCTACTCAGGCCCAGAAGCTAGGATATGCAGTAGATTTGGATAGGAAATACTCTGAAGTTTCTAAAACTGTTTGAATGATGTCTGTGAGTATAACAGAACTTATTTGGCAGGTGAAACCCTGAGGACAAACCATTCATGAGAAAACAAATTGAGGTCACTCTTTTCAATGTGTTTTCAATGGGAATCTAGATTTCTAAGGCACTTGCTTGTGGTTCCTATCGCTTCCACTGGATGTCAACAGTCTTTAGAAATTGGTTGACGTTTTTCCTTTGTGTAATGAAGAAGTAAGGCAGTTCAGAATGAGGGTCGAGTGAAGTGTACTGTTTGTTAGAGGCGCGTGACCTGAAAGCTCGCTCCACTTTGTTTTTATCCGCAATTGAACACAGTTTATCCCGTCTTAAATTTGATTGATTATTTACGTTAAAAAATACCTAAAGTTGTATTAGGAAAGTTGTTTGAAATGTTTGGACAAAGATTACAGCTAACTTATTAGACATTTTGTAGTCATATTGCGCAAGTTGGAACCGGTGTTTTTCTGGATCAAACGCGCCAAATAAATGGACATTTTGGAGATATAACGATGGAATTAATCGAACAAAAGGACCATTTATGATGTTTAGGGGACATATTGGAGTGCCAACACAGGAAGATCTTCAAAGGTAAGGCATGAATTATATTGTTATTTCTGAGTTTTGTGTTGCGCCTGGTGGGATGAAATATGATGGTCTGTGTTTGTTTGATGGGTGCTATCCTCAGATAATAGCATGGTTTGCTTTCGCCGTAAAGCCTTTTTAAAATCTGACACGGTGGCTAGAATAACAAGAAGTTAAGCTTTAATTTTGTGTGTTGCACTTGTGAATGTATGAAAGTTAAATATTTCTAATAATTGTTTTGAATTTGGCGCTCTGCCATTTCACCGGATGTTGTCAAATTGATCCCGTTAACGGGATTTGAACCATAAGAAGTTTTAACTTGGGTCAAACGTTTCAGGTAGCCTTCCACAAGCTTCCCACAATAAGTTGGGTGAATTTTGGCCCATTCCTCCTGACAGAGTAACGGAGTCAGGTTTGTAGGCCTCCTTACTCACACACGCTTTTTCAGTTCTGCCCACACATTTTCTATAGGATTGAGGTCAGGGCTTTGTGATGGCCACTCCAATTCCTTGACTTCGTTGTCCTTAAGCCATTTTGCCACAACTTTGGAAGTATGCTTGGGGTCATTGTCCATTTGGAAGACCCATTTGCGACCAAGCTTTAACTTCCTGACTGATGTCTTGAGATGTTGCTTCAATATATCCACATCATTATCCTCCCTCATGATGTCATCTATTTTGTAAAGTGCACCAGTCCCTCCTGCAGCAAAGCACCCCCACAACATGATGCTGCCACCCCCGTGCTTCACAGTTGGGATGGTGTTCTTCGGGCTTGCAAGCCTCCCCCTTTTTCCTCCAAACATAACGATGGTCATCATTTCATCAGACCAGAGGACATTTGTCCAAAAAGTATGATCTTTGTCCCCATGTGCAGTTGCAAACCGTAGTCTGGCTTTTTTATGGCTGTTATGGAGCAGTGGCTTCTTTCTGGCTGAGCGGCCTTTCTGGTTATGTCGATATAGGACTCGTTTTACTGTGGATATAGATACTTTTGTACCTGTTTGCTCCAGCATCTTCACAAGGTCCTTTGCTGTTGTTCTGGGATTGATTTGCACTTTTCACACCAAAGTACGTTCATTTCTAGGAGACAGAACGCGTCTCCTTCCTGAGCGGTACAACGGCTGCGTGGTCCCATGGTATTTATACTTACGTACTATTGTTTGTACAGATGAATGTGGTACCTTCAGTCATTTGGAAATTGCTCCCAAGGATAAACCAGACTTGTGGAGGTCTACAATTTTTTCTGAGGTTTTTCTTCTCTTTCTTTCTTTTGATTTTCCCATGATGTCAAGCAAAGAGGCACTGAGTTTGAAGGTAGGCCTTGAAATACATCCATAGGTACATATCCAATTGACTCAAATGATGTCAATTAGCCTATCAGAAGCTTCTAAAGCCATGACATAGTTTTCTGGAATTTTCCAAGCTGCTTAAAGGCACAGTCAACTTAGTGTATATAAACTTCTGACTTCTTATGGCTTGAATCCGCTTAGCGGGATCGATATGAGAACAGCCAGTGAAAGTGCAGGGCGCCAAATTCAAAACAACAAAAATCTCATAATTAAAATTCCTCAAACATACAAGTATTATACACCATTTTTAAGCTTTACTTCTTGTTAATCCAGCCACAGTGTCTGATTTCAAAAAGGCTTTACGGCGAAAGCAAACCATATGATTATGTTAGGTCAGCTCCTACACACAAAAAAACACAGCCATTTTCCAGCCAAAGAGAGGAGTCACAAAAAGCAGAAATAGAGATAAAATGAATAAAAGTGAATAGAATCAGAGCCAATGTGCTGTTTCCTGTGGAACTCACTCTCACACAGACACATCTACAACACAATGAACCCATGCACATCTTGAAACATCGAAACAAACAAATGCAAAGTTCTTTAGTCAGTCTTGTTCTTTTGTAAATGCCAAATATTCTTTGGCTTTTACAAAACATTGTTCATAGAGTGAATAAGCAGAAAGTGTGAAAAAGCAGAAAGAGGGAGAGAGGGAGAGAGAGAGAGAGAGAGAGAGATGAATGCATGTAGATCAGGCTGTGGTGATGTGAGCGTAAAGCTGTTTAGCCCCTCAGGTCTCATAGTGTTTCATAAAGCTGTCTTTGTCAAGCACATCCTGACCAAGGACTCCCAATAGAACATGATTCTGACATAACATTCATTATTTTCTTTCTTTCTATCTCTCCTCCTTCCTCTCTTTCTGCCACTTTCAGTCTTCGCCAACTACCTTTCTCTCTTTTCTCTCTCCTTTTCACTCCTCCACCTCTCTCCTCTCCCACTCATATTGTTCTCACTATAGCACCATTGTGTGATGGACCAGCTCCAATTTCTGGTCCCCCTTAAAAGCTCTGCCTAGTCAATCTGCCATCTGTTTCCCGCTCTTTAAATGCTCTGCATGGTCAATCTGGCTTCTGCATTGGCCGTGCAGCATTTACGGTGATACGGCCTCTGCAGAAGTCAGGGCATTCAAACTCCTTGCGCTTTGAGGAGCAGCCCCAGTGCTGTTGAGTAGAGCTGTTGTGAAGAAGGTTATCAGGGAAGTGAGTTTGTGTTTATACAGGACATTCCGCCCCCACCTACCGTCAACCAATCATGTAAATGCGGAGCTATACGCAGCCCTCCGCATTGTAACAACATTTGGGAGGTGCACAGCGATGCGTTATGAGTTCTATGTGGTCTCCAGAGGCACCTTCATACAGAGCCTCTGACTACGTTTTCAGATCAGCCATGAATTGGCTTTCACTCCTTGCAAACAGTGCAGCACGAGAGAGATAGGAAGTGGGAAACAGTGAGGGAGACAGAGAGAGAGAGAGATAAAGACCTTGAATTGAATTGACATAGAGAGGGGGGGGAGATAGTGAAACAGCTAGAGAGAGAGAAAAGGGGGGGAGGGAGAGAGAGAGAAACAGCGATAGAGAAAGGGGGAGAAGGAGAGATAAAGAAACAGCAATAGAGAGAGGGGGGGAGAGGGAGAGAAACAGCGATAGAGAGAGGGGGGGGGGAGGGAGAGAAACAGCGATAGAGAGAGGGGGGGAGAGGGAGAGAAACAGCGATAGAGAGAGAGGGGGGAGAGGGATGAGGGAGAGAACAGCGCTCTAGAGAGAGAGGGGGGAGAGGGAGAGAAAACAGCGATAGCGAGAGGGGGGAGAGGGAGAGAAACAGCGTATAGCGAGAGGGGGGAGAGGGGGAGGAGGGAGAGAGAGAGAAACAGCGATAGAGAGAGGGGGGGGAGAGGGAAGAAAGAAACCGAGATAGAGAGAAGGGGGAGAGGGAGGGAGAGAGAGAAACAGCAATAGAGAGAGGGGGGAGAGGGAGAGGGAGAGAGAAACAGCGGTAGAGAGAGGGAGAGGGAGAGAGGGGAGAGGGAGAGAAACAGCGATAGAGAGAGGGGGAGAGGGATGAGAGAGAGAGAAACAGCGATAGAGAGGAGGGGGAGAGGGAGAGGGAGAGATAGAACTACAGCAAATAGAAAGAGGTGAGAGAGGGAGAGAGAGAAACAGCGATAGAGAGGAGGGGGAGCAGGGAGAGAGAGAAACAGCGATTAGAGAGAGGGGGGAGAGGGAGAGAGAGAGAAACAGCAATAGAGAGAGGGAGAGGGAGAGAGAAAACAGCGATAGAAGAGAGGGAGGAGAGGAGAAACAGCAATAGAAAGAGGGGGAGAGGGAGGAGAGAGAAACAGCGATAGAGAGGAGGGGGAGAGGGAAGAGAGAGAAAAAAAGCAATAGAGAGAGCGAAAGAACACAAGCACAAACACCAAAGTAAATTAAAACCCATATTTATCTGTTTACACGGTACATAGTTAATAACAACACGGTACAGCCGTTAATAATATAACATTTCAAACAGCTTTCTCTTGGTTTAATGTAAATGTTAATCTGTGAATGTTATTTCACTGCTTTGACAATGTAAACATTCTTTTCCCATGCCAACAAAGCCCCTTTGAATTTGAGAGAGAGAGAGATGAGGGATTGAGAGAGAGAGAGAGAGATGAGAGAGAGAGAGAGAGAGAGAGACTGGTATTTACTGAGCTCTGTGTGAGTTGCATGAACCTGCGGATGTTCATTACTGGTGTGTGTGCATCTTGTACCACAATTAAAGAAAAGCGAGCGGCAGAAATAGAAAACAACGAGGAATTGGCTCTTTGCCCCTCTTCTGTCCCATTGCCGTTTTCTTTAGTTAGATCACATTTGATTTATTTTACTCAACCTGTCTCTCCTTCTCTCTGTCTCTCTTCATTACATCATCACTTTTAGTGGTTTTATTCCTGGTGAGCATCAGTTGTCTGTGTCGCTGAACCCACAGTGACAGGAGTTCAGCTCTCCTGTTTGGTACAAATCAGTCATTGATTGACAAGGCTGTAATTTGCCCATGGTGGGTTTTGGAAGTTAAAATTCCCTAACCCTGGTCCTGCTAGGTACCAGCTACACAAGGATGAGAACAATAACAGATTCAAAGTTGGATCAGCCTGTAGGGTGGTTTTCCACTTTAATTTTGAGTGTGACTCCAAATCCATGGGTTGATGAATGGATTTCCATTGATTATTTGTGTGTGATGTTGTTGTCAGCACATTCAACTATGTAAGAAAAAGTAATTAATAAGATTATTTCTTTCATTCAGATCTAGGATGTTATTTTAGTGTTCCCTTTATGTTTTTATATATATATATGACCTTCATATATATATACATATATATACAGTACCAGTCAAAAGTTTGGACAAACCTACACATTTAAGGGTTTTTCTTTATTTTTACTATTTTCTACACTGTAGAATAACAGTGAAGACATCAAAACTATGAAAATAACACATACAGAATCATGAAGTTCATTTGTGGAATTTCTTTCCTTAATGCGTTTGAGCCAATCAGTTGTGTTGTGACAAGGTAGGGGTGGTATACAGAAGATAGCCCTATTTGGTAAAGACAAGTCCATAGTATGGCAAGAACAGCTCAAATAAGCAAGAGAAACGACAGTCCATCATTACTTTAAGACATGAAAGTCAGTCAAGACCTTGAAAGTTTCTTAAAGCGCAGTCGCAAACACCATCAAGCGCTATGATGAAACTGGCTCTCATGAGGACCGCCACAGGAAAGGAAGACCCAGAGGTTATCTCTGCTGCAGAAGATAAGATCATTAGAGTTACCAGCCTCATAAATTGCAGCCCAAATAAATGCTTCACAGAGTTCAAGTAACAGACACATCTCAACATCAACTGTTCAGAGAAGACTGTTTGAATCAGGCCTTCATGGTCGAAATGCTGCAAAGAAACCACTACTAAAGGACACCAATAATAAGAAGAGACCTGCTTAGGCCAAGAAACATGAGCAATGGACATTAGACCAGTGGAAATCTGTCCTTTGGTCTGATGAGTGCAAATTTGACATTTTTGTTCCAACCTCCGTGTCTTTGTGAGACACAGAGTACTGTAAGTGAACGGATGATTTCCGCATGTGTGGTTCCCACCATGAAGCATGGAGGAGGTGGTGTGATGGTGTGGGGTGCTTTGCTGATGACACTGTCAGTGATTTAAGGCACACTTAACCAGCATGTTTGACACAACATTTTGCAGCAATATGCCATATCATCTGGTTTGAGCTTAGTGGGACTATCATGTGTTTTTCAACAGGACAATGACCCAACACACCTCCAGGCTGTGTAAGGGCTATTTGACCAAGAAGGAGAGTGATGGAGTGCTGCATCATTTTTACAATGTAGAAAATAGTAAAAATAAAGAAAAACCCTTGAATAAGTAGGTGTGTCCAAACTTTTGACTGGTTATGTGTACCAGTGGTATGTAGTGTGTCTGCAGGGATCTCCAAAGTCCTTCACCACATGCATCTAATGAGCTGATGGATTGATCAAGGATTTGATTTATTGAATGTTGGTTGATTGTTGTCCTTATCTCCTCAGAGATTGTGAGAGCCATGACTTATGTGATCAACCAGGGGATGTCCATGTACTGGGGGACTTCTCGATGGACAGCCATGGAGATCATGGTGAGTTAACCCTATGACCTTTAACCCCTAACCCTTAACCCTGTACTGGGGGGACATTTAGATGGACAGCCATGGAGATCATGGTAAGTGTCAAAACATCTCTACAACCTTCACACAACCTTCACTCAACCTGTGGAAAACTCTCATTACAAATCATGCTCATACAGCAAGTCTCAGACAGTTTTTCATAACTTTAATTGTGTTTGTGAGCCCTCAAAGGAAGTAATCTGTCTACACCAGGGGCGTCAAACATATGGTCTACACCAGGGGGGAAATATACAGTCTACACCAGGGGGGTCAAATGTACAGTCTACACACCAGGGGGTCAAATATACAGTCTACACCAGGGGGGTCAAAGCATACGGTCCACACCAGGGGGGTCAAAGATACGGTCTACACCAGGGCGGTCAAACATATGGTCTACATCAGGGGGGTCAACATAAAGTCTACACCAGGGAGGTCAAACATACAGTCTACACCAGGGAGGTCAAACATACAGTCTACACAAACATGGAGAGCGAGAGATGGGGAGAGAGGTAGATGCCTGTTTATGTCCTGGCTGATTTGGAGGAGAAGGGGAGGATCGGGGAGGTGTTGGGTAACTACATTTCCTGAAGCCTGATAATGACTGATTGCTAAAGCATCATCAGGCTTTCCTATAGGCAACAAACCTCTCCTCCTTTTCCTCTCGTTCTCCCTCAGTCTGTGTTAAGCGCTGTGCATGGTGCTGTACATGGTGCTGTACATGGTGCTGTACGGGATGCTGTACATGGTGCTGTAAGTGGTGCTGTAAATGATGCTGTGTATGGTGCTGTACGGGATGCTGTACATGGTGCTGTACGTGGTGCTGTGCATGGTGCTGTACATGGTGCTGTACATGGTGTTGTACATGGTGCTGTGCATGATGCTGTGCATGATGCTGTGCATGATGCTGTACATGGTGCTGTACACGGTGCTGTACATGGTGCTGTACATGATGCTGTACGTGGTGCTGTGCATGGTGCTGTGCATGGTGCTGTGCATGATGCTGTACGGGGTGCTGTACATGGTGCTGTACATGATGCTGTACGTGAAGCTGTACCTGGTGCTGTATGTGATGCTGTACGTGGTGCTGTGCGTGGTGCTGTACATGGTGCTGTGCGTGGTGCTGTACACGGTGCTGTGCATGGTGCTGTGTGGTGCTGTACATGGTGCTGTGCGTGGTGCTGTACACGGTGCTGTACGTGGTGCTGTACATGGTGCTGTACGTGGTGCTGTGCATGGGCTGTACATGGTGCTGTACACGGTGCTGTACACGGTGCTGTACATGGTGCTGTACACGGTGCTGTACGTGGTGCTGTACATGGTGCTGTACGGTGCTGTACATGGGCTGTACACGGTGCTGTACACGGTGCTGTACACGGTGCTGTACGTGGTGCTGTACGTGGTGCTGTACACGGTGCTGTACACGGTGCTGTACGTGGTGCTGTACGTGGTGCTGTGCATGGTGCTGTACGTGGTGCTGTGCATGGTGCTGTATGTGGTGCTGTGCGTGATGCTGTGCATGGTGCTGTACGTGGTGCTGTACACGGTGCTGTGCATGGTGCTGTACGTGGTGTGTACATGGTGCTGTACATGGTGCTGTGGCATGGTGCTGTACATGGTGCGTGCGTGTGTGCTGTACGTGTGCTGTACGTGGGCTGTACACGGTGTGTATGTGGTGCTGTACACGGTGCTGTACGTGGTGCTGTACAGAGTGCTGTACATGGTGCTGTGTTGAGTGATTAGGGTGAACTTGACAGATTGTTTTGTAGTGTAGCCAGCTCTGAGAGAAAGCACTATCATTTAGATTGTATCTATATGCGGGGTATATAGACAAGGTTTTCCGGGCTTGTGGCACAGCTGCATGTAGCAGATAAATATGGTTTTGCTAATGTTTAAGAAGGCAATGAG
>NC_042982.1:39628621-39668108 GCF_901001165.1 Salmo trutta | reverse complement strand
GCAGCCATTTTGAATGAGTACATATTTAGAAGAGTTGGTCAGATTACCACACAACACACACGGCAAAAATGGTGTGATTTTAAAATGGTTTGAGTGATGTAGTAGGAGAGTCTCACAGCAGCAACAACACCTCATCACCTCAGAGTATATGAACACACCAACCTATTGTGTAACAGGAGTCTGTTTTGGTTTTGAACAGAGCCCCAGGACCAGCTTGCCTAGGGGACTCTTCTACAGGTTCATCTCTCTGTAGTTGAGGCTTTGTTATAGAAGGTTTGGGAATCACTTCCTTTTAGGTGTTTGTAGAATTTAACGTCTCTTTTCTGGATTTTGATCACTCTGCATGCATTTATTGTGTTTTACGTTTACACGGAGGATATGTTTGCAAAATTCAGCATGCAGAGTCTCAATTTGATGTTTGCCCCATTTTGTGAATTCTTGGTTGGGTGAGCGGACCCCAGACCACACAACCATAAAGGGCGATGGGTCTATAACTGATTCCAATATTTTAGCCAGATAATTGGTATGTCGAATGTTATGTTCCTTTTGATGGCATAGAAGGCCCCTTATGCCTTGTCTCTCAGATTGTTCACAGCTTTGTGGAAGTTACCTGTGGCGCTGTTGTTTAGGCTGAGGTATGTATCGTTTTTTGTGCTCGAGGTGTCTAGATGCAATCTGTATTGTGGTCCTGGCGACTGGACCTTTTTGGAACACCATTATCTTTGTCTTACTGAGATTTACTGTCAGGGCCCAGGTCTGACAGAATCTGTGCAGAAGACCTAGTGCTGCTGTAGGCCCTCCTTGGTTGGTGACAGAAGCACCAGATCATCAGCAAACAGTAGACATTTGACTTCAGATTCTAGTAGGGTGAGGCCGGGTGCTGCAGACTGTTCTAGTGCCCTCGCCAATTCATTGATATATATGTAGAAGAGGGTGGGGCTTAAAAGAAAGAAATGTGTGTTTTTTGCATATTTTAACTGCACACTTGTGTTTGTGTACATGGATTTTATAATGTTGTATGTTTTTCCCCCAACACCACTTTCCATCAATTTGTATAGCACACCCTCAAGCCAAATTGAGTCAAAAGCTTTTTTTGAAATCAACAAAATAAGAAGACTGCATTTGTTTTGGTTTGTTTGTTTGTCAGTTAGGGTGTGCAGGAATACGTTCTCTGTCGTACGGTAATTTGGTAAAAAGCCAATTTGAAATTTGCTCGGTACATTGTTTTTACTGAGAAAATGTACAAGTCTGCTGTTAATGATAATGCAGAGGAAGAGGGGGAGGGAGAGAGATGACAGTTATCGAAGTGATTAAGAAGGCTATTGTGTTTTTCTAATTACATAATCTGACCCTCTCTTTCTCTCTCTCTCTCTTTCTTTCTCTCTCTCTCTCTTTTTCTCTCTTTCTCTCTCTCTCTCTCTCTGTCTCTCTTTCTCTCTGTCTCTCTCTCTTTTCTCTCTCTCTGTCTCTCTCTCTGCCACTCTTTCTTTGTCTCTCTCTCTCTCTCTTGTCTCTCTGTCTCTCTTTTCACTTTCTCTTTCCTCCCTCTTTCTCTCTCTCTGTCAGTCATCCATCAATCAGTCTTTAATTTAACAGTCTGTTGTCCCTACTCTAGTTCCCTTCTCACAACTACTTTTTGATTGACAGACTGTTGTCACCAGCCGTTCATTGTTTCAGTTCTTTCCTCTCTTTCTTCCTCTCTTTTCATCCTGTCGCGCACGCACGCACGCACAGCACGCACGCACACACAAACCAGGGTTTTGGATCCCTGCCTAATTTCTAGCTGCAGAGTGGTAAAGATAATTTTAGGAGAGTTGATAGACAGATCCTCAGCAGATGGGGGACAGTGGTTTCGCGAGCTCTGTTAGTGGCAGGCCTCTCCGACTCAAATAGGGAGAGGGTTAGACACACACAGACTCCCAGTCTCACAAAGAGACAGATACACCCTTGCTCACACACCGCCGCAGAGGGAAATTTAAGCAAATTCACTTACAGCCCATTGCAATAAAGGGAATTGAATCTGGGAACAATTCAGCATGATGATGTATGATCTTCAGTCTGGGTGAATCACTGGAAAGTCTGCTGCCTCAGCCTGCTGCATTGACACACTGAAACACACTAGAGAGTGGAACAGCTCAGCTCTCTAGAAGGACAACTATAGGACCAGACTAGAAACACTATCTATAGTAACCTGGAAGAGAGAAGAGTGGACTAACAGCAGAGCCAGAGCTCAGACATAAAGAGGGTTTTTCACCAAAAAGCATTTGCTGTTCTTAGATAGTGGGTTAAAATCCTGGCTGCTAACCTCTGGTTCCGACACACCTGATATGTGATGATGGGGATTGATGATGATGAGGATGATGATGATGATGAGGATGTGTGTCTATGTGTGTGTGTGTGTTGAGTGTGATGCGTGTGTGACATCTTTGACTCTGACCTCTGTGTGTTTTTTTTCCCAGCTGTGGCCGAGCAGCTGATGACCATGGCGTATGAGAGTGGAGTCAACCTGTTTGACACAGCGGAGGTGTACGCTGCTGGAAAGTGAGTCAAGATATAATAAACCCTCTTTATATTTTTCTTTTTAATGGAAGGGAGTGAACGTTATTTATTTTAAGGGATACATGGGGAAAATCTGACATCTCTGCAATGAAAATGGATGGCCCACCCTTCAGCAAAATATTTCTTACCTAAACCCTCACTGAACGCTTAAAAAAATACTTAAACAAGTGACCCTCCCCTATACCCAAATAATAATTAAAATATAAAGTGGATAGCAGAGAATATGTCTACTGTTTACCTTCATTTTATGGACAGACCGGAGCCTTAGATATGCAGTTTTACAAACTGTTTGTCCTGTAAGGATTGCATGGCAACGCAGAAATTTGACTGAAATTGAAAAAGCATGACCCTCCCCTATTTTGGTCCTGGTACCCATTCTGTAAATGTCGATCCATCCCTTATAGAAAGTGATGGTCATCTATGCAGTGTACAGTATAATGACAGGCATTGCTTTCCAGAGCTGAAGTCATATTGGGTAACATCATCAAGAAGAAGTCATGGAGGTATGTTACTGTGTGTGTGTGTGTGTGTGTGTTGTGTGTGTGTGGTGTGTGTGTGTGTGTGTGTGTGTGTGTGTGTGTGTGTGTATATATATATGTCTCAGTATCTCCATGTCTTATTGACGTGTCCTAGCTGTTCTGTCACTGCAGTTTGTTCCCACTCGTTGTTGAATTGTTACATCATTATGTAATGGAACTGGTGAATACATGTTCCTCCCTGGCAATACAGATTGTAGGACAGCAGGAGTTCAATGTACGCTCATCTACATTACCAATAGATTCATTATTCACAGAAATGAATACATTTTATTCAACATTTTTACTTATTAAACGCAAGAGGAAAACTTTAAATACTCATGGCCCGAAGGAGCAACGGCTCCTCTTGCTTCCAAATATATATTTTGCTTGCCATAGCAGGCAACATTTATCTTGGCCAGGTCGCAGTTGTAAATGAGAAACTTGTTCTCAACTAGCTTACCTGGTTAAATAAAGGTGAAATAAATGTAAAACATTTAAAAAGCCAGCGGGATACTGAATAATAACATCTGCATAGTAAACAGTAACATACTTGTATTATTATTAGTATAACAGTAGTAGTAGTAACAGGAAGTAGTAGTAGTAGTAGTAGTAGTGCTATTATTATTATATTATTATTAGTAGTAGTAGTAGTAGTTTTATTATGATTAATATTAGTAGTAGTAGTAGTAGTAGTAGTAGTATTGGTAGTAGTAGTAGTAGTAGTAGTAGTAGCAGTAGTAGTAGTAGTAGTAGTAGTAGTAAGTAGAAGTAGTGGTAGTATTATATATTATTATTAGTAGTAGTAGAAGTAGTAGTAGTAGTAGCAGTAGTAGTAGTAGTAGTAGTATTAGTAGTAGTAGTAGTAAAAGTAGTGGTAGTATTGTTATTATTATTAGTAGTAGTTGTATTGTTATTATTATTAGTAGTAGTAGTATTATTACCGGTAGTAGTAGTAGTCTTAGTAGTAGTAGCAGTAGTAGTAGTATTGTTATTATTATTTATTATTAGTAGTAGTAGTAGTAGAAGTAGTAGTAGTATTGTTATTATTATGATTAGTAGTAGTAGTAGTATTATTATATAGTAGTAGTAGTACATTTACATTTACATTTACGTCATTTAGCAGACGCTCTTATCCAGAGCGACTTACAAATTAGTGCATTCACCTTAAGATATCCAGTGGAACAACCACTTTACAATAGTACATCTATATCTTTTTTTTTTGGTGGGGGGGGTTTAGAAGGATTACTATATCCTATCCCAGGTATTCCTTAAAGAGGTGGGGTTTCAGGTGTCTACGGAAGGTGGTGATTGACTCTGCTGTCCTGGCGTCGTGAGGGAGCTTGTTCCACCATTGGGGTGCCAGAGCAGAGAACAGTTTTGACTGGGCTGAGCGGGAATTGTGCTTCCGCAGAGGTATGGGGGCCAGCAGGCCAGAGGTGGATGAACGCAGTGCCCTTGTTTGGGTGTAGGGCCTGATCAGAGCCTGAAGGTACGGAGGTTGCCGTTCCCCTCACAGCTCCGTAGGCAAGCACCATGGTCTTGTAGCAGATGCAAGCTTCAACTGGAAGCCAGTGGAGAGAGCGGAGGAGCGGGGTGGGTCGACGGGAGAAAACTTGGGAAGGTAGTAGTAGTAGTAGTAGAAGCAGTAGTAGTAGCAGTAGTAGTAGTAGAAGTATTAGTAGTAGTAGTAGTAGTAGTAGAAGTAGTAGTAGTATTGTTATTATTATTAGTAGTAGTAGTAGTAGTAGTATTGTTATTATTAGTAGTACTAGTAGTAGTAGCAGTATTAGTAGTAGTAGTATTAGTAGTAGTAGTAATAGTAGTAGTAGAAGTAGTAGTATTATTGTTATTGTTAGTAGTAGTAGTATTGTTATTATTATTAGTAGTAGTAGTAGTAGTATTGTTATTAGTGGTAGTAGTAGTAGTAGTATTGTCATTACTAGTAGTAGTAGTAGAAGTAGTAGTAGTAGTATTGTTATTATTAGTAGTTGTCAATGGTGTGTACGGGAGGCAACGTCAGGTGCAGGAGAGCGGAGTGTAGCAAACAGGCGCACTTTAATTCCGTTCCACAAATGACAGCACATAAAAACAATAACGTGCCAAAAACACGGAACATAGCAAAAGTAAAGCGCCTGACAATATCCACCTTCCAAACAAACAATTACACACAAAGACATGGAGGGGAACAGAGGACTAAATACATGCAATAATTATGGGATGAAAACCAGCTGTGTAATGGAACAAGACAAAACCAATGGAATATGAGAAATGGAGCGGCGATTGGCTAGAAAGCCGGTGACGTCGATCGCTGTACACCGCCCGAACAAGGAGAGGAGCTGACTTCGGTGGAAGTCGTGACAGTAGTAGTAGTAGTAGTAGTAGTAGTAGTAGTAGTAGTAGTAGTAGAAGAAGTAGTATTGTTATTATTATTAGTAGTAGTAGTAGTAGTATTGTTGTTGTTATTATTATTATTAGTAGTAGTAGTAGTAGTAGTAGTAGAAGAAGTAGTATTGTTATTATTATTATTAGTAGTAGTAGTAGTATTGTTGTTGTTATTATTATTAGTAGTAGTAGTAGTATTATTAGTAGCAGTAGTAGTAGTATTAGTAGTAGTATTGTTATTATTATTATTAGTAGTAGTAGTAGTAGTAGTAGTATTGTTATTAGTAGCAGTAGTAGCAGTAGTAGTAGTAGTATTGTTATTATTAGTAGTAGTAGTAGTAGTATTGTTATTATTATTAGTAGTAGTAGTAAGTAGTATTGTTATTAGTGGTAGTAGTAGTAGTAGTAGTAGTAGTAGTAGTAGTAGAAGTAGTAGTAGTACTAGTATTGTTATTATTATTAGTAGTAGTAGTAGTATTGTTATTATTATTAGTAGTAGTAGAAGTAGTAGTATTAGTAGTAGTAGTAGTAGTATTGTCATTACTAGTAGTAGTAGTAGAAGTAGTAGTATTAGTAGTAGTAGTAGTAGTATTGTTATTATTATTAGTAGTAGTAGTAGTAGTAGAAGTAGTACTAGTATTGTTATTATTATTAGTAGTAGTAGTAGTATTGTTATTATTATTAGTAGTAGTAGAAGTAGTAGTATTAGTAGTAGTAGTAGTAGTATTGTCATTACTAGTAGTAGTAGTAGAAGTGGTAGTATTAGTAGTAGTAGTAGTAGTATTGTTGTGATTATTATTCCAAATAGTAGTGGTAGGGGTGATGGTAATGATAGCAGATTAATGATGGTGGTGGTGGTAGTAGTAGTATTAATGAGGATGGTAGTAGTAGTAATGAGGATGGTAATTGTAGTACTGAGGATGGAATTAGTAGTAATGAGGATGGTAGTAGTAGTAATGAGGAGGGTTGTAGTAGTAATGGGGATGGTAGTTGTAGTAATGAGGATGGTTAGTAGTAGTTAATGGGGATGGTAGTTGTAGTAATGAGGATGGTAGTTGTAGTAATGAGGATGGTAGTAGTAGTAATGGGTGATGGTAGTTGTAGTAATGAGGATGGTAGTAATGAGGGATGGGTTGTAGTAGTAATGAGGATGGTCGTGTAGTAACGAGGATGGTAGTAGTAGTAATGGGGATGGTAGTTGTAGTAATGAGGATAGTAGTAATGAGGATGGTAGTTGTAGTAATGGGGATGGTAGTTGTAGTAATGATGGTAGTAGTAATGAGGATGGTAGTTGTAGTAATGGGGATGGTAGTTGTAGTAATGAGGATGGTATTAGTAGAAATGAGGATTGTAGTTGTAGTAATGAGGATGGTAGTTGTAGTAATGGGGATGGTAGTTGTAGTAATGAGGATGGTAGTTGTAGTAATGATGGTAGGTAGTAATGAGGATGGTAGTTGTAGTAATGGGGATGGTAGTTGTAGTAATGAGGATGGTAATTGTAGTAATGGGGATGGTAGTTGTAGTAATGAGGATGGTAGTTGTAGTAATGAGGATGGTAGTAGTAGTAATGGGATGGTAGTTGTAGTAATGAGGATGGTAGTAATGAGGATGGTTGTAGTAGTAATGAGGATGGTCGTTGTAGTAACGAGGATGGTAGTAGTAGTAATGGGGATGGTAGTTGTAGTAATGATGGTAGTAGTAATGAGGATGGTAGTTGTAGTAATGGGGATGGTAGTTGTAGTAATGATGGTAGTAGTAATGAGGATGGTAGTTGTAGTAATGGGGATGGTAGTTGTAGTAATGAGGATGGTATTAGTAGAAATGAGGATTGTAGTTGTAGTAATGAGGATGGTAGTTGTAGTAATGGGGATGGTAGTTGTAGTAATGATGGTAGTAGTAATGAGGATGGTAGTAGTAGTAATGGGGATGGTAGTAGTAATGAGGATGGTAGTTGTAGTAATGAGGATGGTAGTTGTAGTAATGATGGTAGTAGTAATGAGGATGGTAGGTTGTAGTACTGATGTAATGGTGAGGATGACAGTCAGTTAGATATAGTTTCATTTTCCATGTTTAGACTTTTATATTTATACCATTTTATTAATTTATACCATTTTATTAATTTATACCATTTTATATTATTATTATTTATTATTTTATTTTAATGTATATCGTATAAATTGTTGCTTTGGCGCACTGTTTTTAATGCCAATAAAACAGCTCCCTTTCTCCTTCCCTCTCACTCTCTCTCTCTCTCTCTCTCTCTAACCTTTTCCTCTCGTTCTCTCCCTCTCTCCCTCTCTCTCTACCTTTCCCTCTCGTTCTCTCTCTCCCTCTCTACCTTTCCCTCTCGTTCTCTCACTCTCTCTCTCCCTCTCTCTCTCTCCCTCTCTCTCTCTCTCCCTCTCCCTCTCCTGCTCTCTCTTTCTCCTTCCCTCTCCCTCTCTCTCTCTCTCTCTCTCTCCTCCTCTTTCCTCTCTCTAACCCTTCCCTCTCGTTCTCTCCCTCTCTCTCTCTACCTTTTCCCTCTCGTTCTCTCCCTCTCTCTCTCTCTCTCCTCTCTACCTTTCCCTCTCGTTCTCTCCCTCTCTCCCTCCTCTCTCTTACCTTTCCCTCTCGTTCTCTCTCTCTCTCTCTTCTTTCTCTCTCTACCTTTCCCTCTCGTTCTCCTCCCTCTCTCCCTCTCTCCCTCTCTCTCTCTCTCTACCTTTCCCTCTCATTCTCTCCCTCCTCTCCCTCTTGCTCTCCCTCTCCCTTTAGACGATCAAGTCTGGTCATCACTACCAAGCTGTACTGGGGAGGAAGTAAGTTCCCGTGAAAAAGTCTCATAAGGCAGAGCTCAGCTGTTTACAGCTCTGCCTCTGTACCTCTTCACTGTCATACATTCCTGCCTTCTGCTGACCAGGGGGAAAATACATTGTCTGATAACACACACACACACACACACACACACACACACACACACAGCACACACGCACAGCTGCAGAGGTTTATATAGCCTCTCAACTCCATGATGCGTGGTGGCAATCACAGCTCCATGATGCGTGGTGGCAGTCACAGCAAGGATTAGTGAGAAGGATAAAGGTGTGCATTATTTCTTCCCTCGTTCATCCTTCATGACTATCATAGGCTCCATCCTTCTGCAGGAGAAGGAGAGGATTGTAGTTGAAGACTCTGAACACACACTCGCACACACTTACTGTACATGAAACACACTCACACACACACACACAAACACACAAAAGTGGGAAGGCACTGATAAGGACACAGCAATAAGTTGACTACCAGCAGTGAGTTGAGAAACAGATTTTAATGTGTAGTTTTTCTCTCCTGTCTGTGTCTGTGCCCACAGAGCAGAGACTGAGAGAGGCCTTTCAAGGAAACACATTATTGAAGGTCAGACCACACAGGCACCCGCATCACAGTGTCTCAACCCTGTCTCACCCTGTCTCACTGTCTCACTGTCTCACCCTGTCTCACCCTGTCTCACTGTCTACACCGTGTCTCAACCTGTCTCACCGTGTCTCACAGTGTCTCACCGTGTCTCAACCTGTCTCACCCTGTCTCACGGTCTCACCTGTCTCAACCTGTCTCACCCTGTCTCACTGTCTCACCCTGTCTCACCGTTGTCTCACCCTGTCTCACCCTGTCTCACCGTGTTCAACCTGTCTCACCCTGTCTCCCCTGTCCTCACCCTGTCTCACCGGTGTCTCACTGTCTCACCCTGTCTCACCCTTGTCTCACCCTGTCTCACCGTGTCTCAACTGTCTCACTGTCTCACTGCTCTCACCCTGTCTCACCCTGTCCACTGTCTCACCGTGTCTCACCCTGTCTCACCGTGTCTCACCTGTCTCACCCTGTCTCACCCTGTCTCACCCTGTCTCACTGTCTCACCTGTCTCACCGTTGTCTCACCTGTCTCCACCGTGTCTCAACCTGTCTCACCCTGTCTCACCCTGTCTCACCTGTCTCACCGTGTCTCACCATGTCTCACCCTGTCTCACTGTCTCACCACTGTCATCACTGTCGCACCTGGTCTTCACCCTGTCTCCTTCACCCTGTCTCACCGTGTCTCACCTCTGTCTCACCGTGTCTCACCCTGTCTCACTGTCTCACCCTATCTCACTCTCTCTCACCGTTGTCTCACAGTGTCCTCACCAGTGGTCTCAACCTGTCTCACGGGGCGGGCGTTGGTGCCACCGGTCTCACCCTGTCTCACCCTGTCTCACCATGTCTCATCTCACCGTGTTTCACAGTGTCTCACCCTGTCTCACCATGTCTCACAGTGTCATACACCAGCTGTCTCACCGTGTCCTCACCCTGTCTCAAGCGACTTCACCCTGTCTCACACCATGTTCTCACTACTATCTCACCCTATCTCACTGTGTCCTCACCCAGATCTCTCCCCTGTGACACTGTATTGATTGATATCTCCCCTCCTCTCTCTATCATTTATCTCATCCTCCCCCCTCCTCCTTTCTCACTCTCTACACTCCTCTCCCTCCTCACCCTCCTCCTCTCCTCTGCCCTCCTATCCTATCCCCTCCCCTCCTCAACACTCCTCCTCTCCCCTTCTCCCATCCTCCCTCCTCTCCCCAACTCTCCTCTCCATTCCCCTCCTCTTCTCCTCAACTGTCCTCCTCTCCCCTCCTCTCATCTCTTTCTCCCTTCCTCTCTCTCTCCCTTCTTCTCTTTCTCCCGTCCTCTCTCTGTCCAGGTCTGAAGGGCTCCCTCCAGAGGTTGCAGCTGGAATACGTAGACGTGGTCTTCGCAAACCGCCCTGACACCAACACACCCATGGAGGGTGAGTCAGTCTTTTAGCATTCATCATCAGGGACCGAGCAACCTGTCTAAGTCAGGAGGGCAGTTGGTTTTTTAGTCTCATAGCCTGAAATACTACAATTGGATTGGCAGGAAGCAGTAGATGTGTTGCTCTACCAGACTAACAACCAGAGAAGAATCAAGATTTCAGTTTATACTGAGGTTTACTATATCTCTATCTATATATACTGCATATACAGTTGAAGTCGGAAGTTTACATACACCTTAGCCAAATACATTTAAACTCAGTTTTTCTGACAATTCCTGACATTTAATCCTAGTACAAATTCCCTGTCCTAGGTCAGTTAGGATCACCACTTTATTTTAAGAATGTGAAATGTCAGAATAATAGTAGACAGAATTTTTTAAATTTCTTTCATCACATTCCCAGTGGGTCAGAAGTTTACATACACTCAATTAGTATTTGGTAGCATTGCCTTTAAATTGTTTAACCTCTCTAGGCTAGGGGGCGGTATTTTCACATCCAGATGAAAAGCGTACCCAAAGTAAACTGCCTGCTACTCAGGCCCAGAAGCTAGGATATGCAGTAGATTTGGATAGGAAATACTCTGAAGTTTCTAAAACTGTTTGAATGATGTCTGTGAGTATAACAGAACTTATTTGGCAGGTGAAACCCTGAGGACAAACCATTCATGAGAAAACAAATTGAGGTCACTCTTTTCAATGTGTTTTCAATGGGAATCTAGATTTCTAAGGCACTTGCTTGTGGTTCCTATCGCTTCCACTGGATGTCAACAGTCTTTAGAAATTGGTTGACGTTTTTCCTTTGTGTAATGAAGAAGTAAGGCAGTTCAGAATGAGGGTCGAGTGAAGTGTACTGTTTGTTAGAGGCGCGTGACCTGAAAGCTCGCTCCACTTTGTTTTTATCCGCAATTGAACACAGTTTATCCCGTCTTAAATTTGATTGATTATTTACGTTAAAAAATACCTAAAGTTGTATTAGGAAAGTTGTTTGAAATGTTTGGACAAAGATTACAGCTAACTTATTAGACATTTTGTAGTCATATTGCGCAAGTTGGAACCGGTGTTTTTCTGGATCAAACGCGCCAAATAAATGGACATTTTGGAGATATAACGATGGAATTAATCGAACAAAAGGACCATTTATGATGTTTAGGGGACATATTGGAGTGCCAACACAGGAAGATCTTCAAAGGTAAGGCATGAATTATATTGTTATTTCTGAGTTTTGTGTTGCGCCTGGTGGGATGAAATATGATGGTCTGTGTTTGTTTGATGGGTGCTATCCTCAGATAATAGCATGGTTTGCTTTCGCCGTAAAGCCTTTTTAAAATCTGACACGGTGGCTAGAATAACAAGAAGTTAAGCTTTAATTTTGTGTGTTGCACTTGTGAATGTATGAAAGTTAAATATTTCTAATAATTGTTTTGAATTTGGCGCTCTGCCATTTCACCGGATGTTGTCAAATTGATCCCGTTAACGGGATTTGAACCATAAGAAGTTTTAACTTGGGTCAAACGTTTCAGGTAGCCTTCCACAAGCTTCCCACAATAAGTTGGGTGAATTTTGGCCCATTCCTCCTGACAGAGTAACGGAGTCAGGTTTGTAGGCCTCCTTACTCACACACGCTTTTTCAGTTCTGCCCACACATTTTCTATAGGATTGAGGTCAGGGCTTTGTGATGGCCACTCCAATTCCTTGACTTCGTTGTCCTTAAGCCATTTTGCCACAACTTTGGAAGTATGCTTGGGGTCATTGTCCATTTGGAAGACCCATTTGCGACCAAGCTTTAACTTCCTGACTGATGTCTTGAGATGTTGCTTCAATATATCCACATCATTATCCTCCCTCATGATGTCATCTATTTTGTAAAGTGCACCAGTCCCTCCTGCAGCAAAGCACCCCCACAACATGATGCTGCCACCCCCGTGCTTCACAGTTGGGATGGTGTTCTTCGGGCTTGCAAGCCTCCCCCTTTTTCCTCCAAACATAACGATGGTCATCATTTCATCAGACCAGAGGACATTTGTCCAAAAAGTATGATCTTTGTCCCCATGTGCAGTTGCAAACCGTAGTCTGGCTTTTTTATGGCTGTTATGGAGCAGTGGCTTCTTTCTGGCTGAGCGGCCTTTCTGGTTATGTCGATATAGGACTCGTTTTACTGTGGATATAGATACTTTTGTACCTGTTTGCTCCAGCATCTTCACAAGGTCCTTTGCTGTTGTTCTGGGATTGATTTGCACTTTTCACACCAAAGTACGTTCATTTCTAGGAGACAGAACGCGTCTCCTTCCTGAGCGGTACAACGGCTGCGTGGTCCCATGGTATTTATACTTACGTACTATTGTTTGTACAGATGAATGTGGTACCTTCAGTCATTTGGAAATTGCTCCCAAGGATAAACCAGACTTGTGGAGGTCTACAATTTTTTCTGAGGTTTTTCTTCTCTTTCTTTCTTTTGATTTTCCCATGATGTCAAGCAAAGAGGCACTGAGTTTGAAGGTAGGCCTTGAAATACATCCATAGGTACATATCCAATTGACTCAAATGATGTCAATTAGCCTATCAGAAGCTTCTAAAGCCATGACATAGTTTTCTGGAATTTTCCAAGCTGCTTAAAGGCACAGTCAACTTAGTGTATATAAACTTCTGACTTCTTATGGCTTGAATCCCGTTAGCGGGATCGATATGAGAACAGCCAGTGAAAGTGCAGGGCGCCAAATTCAAAACAACAAAAATCTCATAATTAAAATTCCTCAAACATACAAGTATTATACACCATTTTTAAGCTTTACTTCTTGTTAATCCAGCCACAGTGTCTGATTTCAAAAAGGCTTTACGGCGAAAGCAAACCATATGATTATGTTAGGTCAGCTCCTACACACAAAAAAACACAGCCATTTTCCAGCCAAAGAGAGGAGTCACAAAAAGCAGAAATAGAGATAAAATGAATAAAAGTGAATAGAATCAGAGCCAATGTGCTGTTTCCTGTGGAACTCACTCTCACACAGACACATCTACAAACACAATGAACCCATGCACATCTTGAAACATCGAAACAAACAAATGCAAAGTTCTTTAGTCAGTCTTGTTCTTTTGTAAATGCCAAATATTCTTTGGCTTTTACAAAACATTGTTCATAGAGTGAATAAGCAGAAAGTGTGAAAAAGCAGAAAGAGGGAGAGAGGGAGAGAGAGAGAGAGAGAGAGATGAATGCATGTAGATCAGGCTGTGGTGATGTGAGCGTAAAGCTGTTTAGCCCCTCAGGTCTCATAGTGTTTCATAAAGCTGTCTTTGTCAAGCACATCCTGACCAAGGACTCCCAATAGAAAATGATTCTGACATAACATTCATTATTTTCTTTCTTTCTATCTCTCCTCCTTCCTCTCTTTCTGCCACTTTCAGTCTTCGCCAACTACCTTTCTCTCTTTTCTCTCTCCTTTTCACTCCTCCACCTCTCTCCTCTCCCACTCATATTGTTCTCACTATAGCACCATTGTGTGATGGACCAGCTCCAATTTCTGGTCCCCCTTAAAAGCTCTGCCTAGTCAATCTGCCATCTGTTCCCGCTTTAAATGCTCTGCATGGTCAATCTGGCTTCTGCATTGGCCGTGCAGCATTTACGGTGATACGGCCTCTGCAGAAGTCAGGGCATTCAAACTCCTTGCGCTTTGAGGAGCAGCCCAGTGCTGTTGAGTAGAGCTGTTGTGAAGAAGGTTATCAGGGAAGTGAGTTTGTGTTTATACAGGACATTCCGCCCCCACCTACCGTCAACCAATCATGTAAATGCGGAGCTATACGCAGCCCTCCGCATTGTAACAACATTTGGGAGGTGCACAGCGATGCGTTATGAGTTCTATGTGGTCTCCAGAGGCACCTTCATACAGAGCCTCTGACTACGTTTTCAGATCAGCCATGAATTGGCTTTCACTCCTTGCAAACAGTGCAGCACGAGAGAGATAGGAAGTGGGAAACAGTGAGGGAGACAGAGAGAGAGAGAGATAAAGACCTTGAATTGAATTGACATAGAGAGGGGGGGAGATAGTGAAACAGCTAGAGAGAGAGAAAAGTGGGGGAGGGAGAGAGAGAGAAACAGCGATAGAGAAAGGGGGAGAAGGAGAGATAAAGAAACAGCAATAGAGAGAGGGGGGAGAGGGAGAGAAACAGCGATAGAGAGAGGGGGGAGAGGGAGAGAAACAGCGATAGAGAGAGGGGGGAGAGGGAGAGAAACAGCGATAGAGAGAGAGGGGGGAGAGGGAGAGGGAGAGAAACAGCGATAGAGAGAGAGGGGGGAGAGGGAGAGAAACAGCGATAGAGAGAGGGGGGAGAGGGAGAGAAACAGCGATAGCGAGAGGGGGGAGAGGGGGAGAGGGAGAGAGAGAGAAACAGCGATAGAGAGAGGGGGGAGAGGGAGAAAGAAACAGAGATAGAGAGAAGGGGGAGAGGGAGGGAGAGAGAGAAACAGCAATAGAGAGAGGGGGGAGAGGGAGAGGGAGAGAGAAACAGCGGTAGAGAGAGGGAGAGGGAGAGAGAGAGAGAAACAGCAATAGAAAGAGGGGGAGAGGGAGAGAGAGAAACAGCGATAGAGAGGAGGGGGAGAGGGAGAGAGAGACTAACAGCAATAGAAAGAGGGAGAGAGGGAGAGAGAGAAACAGCGATAGAGAGGAGGGGGAGAGGGAGAGAGAGAAACAGCGATAGAGAGGAGGGGGGAGAGGGAGAGAGAGAGAAACAGCAATAGAGAGAGGGAGAGGGAGAGAGAAACAGCGATAGAGAGAGGGAGAGAGAGAGAAACAGCAATAGAAAGAGGGGGAGAGGGAGAGAGAGAAACAGCGATAGAGAGGAGGGGGAGAGGGAAAGAGAGAGAAAAAAAGCAATAGAGAGAGCGAAAGACACAAGCACAAACACCAAAGTAAATTAAACCCATATTTATCTGTTTACACGGTACATAGTTAATAACAACACGGTACAGCGTTAATAATATAACATTTCAAACAGCTTTCTCTTGTGTTTAATGTTAAATGTTAATCTGTGAATGCTTATTTCACTTGCTTTGACAATGTAAACATTCTTTCCCATGCCAACAAAGCCCCTTTGAATTTGAGAGAGAGAGAGAGAGAGAGAGAGAGAGAGAGAGAGAGAGAGAGAGAGAGAGAGAGACTGGTATTTACTGAGCTCTGTGTGAGTTGCATGAACCTGCGGATGTTCATTACTGGTGTGTGTGCATCTTGTACCACAATTAAAGAAAAGCGAGCGGCAGAAATAGAAAACAACGAGGAATTGGCTCTTTGCCCCTCTTCTGTCCCATTGCCGTTTTCTTTAGTTAGATCACATTTGATTTATTTTACTCAACCTGTCTCTCCTTCTCTCTGTCTCTCTTCATTACATCATCACTTTTAGTGGTTTTATTCCTGGTGAGCATCAGTTGTCTGTGTCGCTGAACCCACAGTGACAGGAGTTCAGCTCTCCTGTTTGGTACAAATCAGTCATTGATTGACAAGGCTGTAATTTGCCCATGGTGGGTTTTGGAAGTTAAAATTCCCTAACCCTGGTCCTGCTAGGTACCAGCTACACAAGGATGAGAACAATAACAGATTCAAAGTTGGATCAGCCTGTAGGGTGGTTTTCCACTTTAATTTTGAGTGTGACTCCAAATCCATGGGTTGATGAATTGGATTTCCATTGATTATTTGTGTGTGATGTTGTTGTCAGCACATTCAACTATGTAAAGAAAAAAGTAATTAATAAGATTATTTCTTTCATTCAGATCTAGGATGTTATTTTAGTGTTCCCTTTATGTTTTTATATATATATATGACCTTCATATATATATACATATATATACAGTACCAGTCAAAAGTTTGGACAAACCTACACATTTAAGGGTTTTTCTTTATTTTTACTATTTTCTACACTGTAGAATAACAGTGAAGACATCAAAACTATGAAATAACACATACAGAATCATGAAGTTCATTTGTGGAATTTCTTTCCTTAATGCGTTTGAGCCAATCAGTTGTGTTGTGACAAGGTAGGGGTGGTATACAGAAGATAGCCCTATTTGGTAAAAGACCAAGTCCATAGTATGGCAAGAACAGCTCAAATAAGCAAAGAGAAACGACAGTCCATCATTACTTTAAGACATGAAAGTCAGTCAAGACCTTTGAAAGTTTCTTAAAGCGCAGTCGCAAACACCATCAAGCGCTATGATGAAACTGGCTCTCATGAGGACCGCCACAGGAAAGGAAGACCCAGAGTTATCTCTGCTGCAGAAGATAAGATCATTAGAGTTACCAGCCTCATAAATTGCAGCCCAAATAAATGCTTCACAGAGTTCAAGTAACAGACACATCTCAACATCAACTGTTCAGAGAAGACTGTTTGAATCAGGCCTTCATGGTCGAAATGCTGCAAAGAAACCACTACTAAAGGACACCAATAATAAGAAGAGACCTGCTTAGGCCAAGAAACATGAGCAATGGACATTAGACCAGTGGAAATCTGTCCTTTGGTCTGATGAGTGCAAATTTGACATTTTTTGTTCCAACCTCCGTGTCTTTGTGAGACACAGAGTACTGTAAGTGAACGGATGATTTCCGCATGTGTGGTTCCCACCATGAAGCATGGAGGAGGTGGTGTGATGGTGTGGGGGTGCTTTGCTGATGACACTGTCAGTGATTTAAGGCACACTTAACCAGCATGTTTGACACAACATTTTGCAGCAATATGCCATATCATCTGGTTTGAGCTTAGTGGGACTATCATGTGTTTTTCAACAGGACAATGACCCAACACACCTCCAGGCTGTGTAAGGGCTATTTGACCAAGAAGGAGAGTGATGGAGTGCTGCATCATTTTTACAATGTAGAAAATAGTAAAAATAAAGAAAAACCCTTGAATAAGTAGGTGTGTCCAAACTTTTGACTGGTTATGTGTACCAGTGGTATGTAGTGTGTCTGCAGGGATCTCCAAAGTCCTTCACACACATGCATCTAATGAGCTGATGGATTGATCAAGGATTTGATTTATTGAATGTTGGTTGATTGTTGTCCTTATCTCCTCAGAGATTGTGAGAGCCATGACTTATGTGATCAACCAGGGGATGTCCATGTACTGGGGGACTTCTCGATGGACAGCCATGGAGATCATGGTGAGTTAACCCTATGACCTTTAACCCCTAACCCTTAACCATGTACTGGGGGACATTTAGATGGACAGCCATGGAGATCATGGTAAGTGTCAAAACATCTCTACAACCTTCACACAACCTTCACTCAACCTGTGGAAAACTCTCATTACAAATCATGCTCATACAGCAAGTCTCAGACAGTTTTTCATAAACTTTAATTGTGTTTGTGAGCCCTCAAAGGAAGTAATCTGTCTACACCAGGGGCGTCAAACATATGGTCTACACCAGGGGGTGAAATATACAGTCTACACCAGGGGGGTCAAATGTACAGTCTACACCAGGGGGTCAAATATACAGTCTACACCAGGGGGGTCAAAGATACGGTCCACACCAGGGGGGTCAAAGATACGGTCTACACCAGGGCGGTCAAACATATGGTCTACATCAGGGGGGTCAAACATAAAGTCTACACCAGGGAGGTCAAACATACAGTCTACACCAGGGAGGTCAAACATACAGTCTACACAAACATGGAGAGCGAGAGATGGGGGAGAGAGGTAGATGCCTGTTTATGTCCTGGCTGATTTGGAGGAGAAGGGGGAGGATCGGGGAGGTGTTGGGTAACTACATTTCCTGAAGCCTGATAATGACTGATTGCTAAAGCATCATCAGGCTTTCCTATAGGCAACAACCTCTCCTCCTTTTCCTCTCGTTCTCCCTCAGTCTGTGTTAAGCGCTGTGCATGGTGCTGTACATGGTGCTGTACATGGTGCTGTACGGGATGCTGTACATGGTGCTGTAAGTGGTGCTGTAAATGATGCTGTGTATGGTGCTGTACGGGATGCTGTACATGGTGCTGTACGTGGTGCTGTGCATGGTGCTGTACATGGTGCTGTACATGGTGTTGTACATGGTGCTGTGCATGATGCTGTGCATGATGCTGTGCATGATGCTGTACATGGTGCTGTACACGGTGCTGTACATGGTGCTGTACATGATGCTGTACGTGGTGCTGTGCATGGTGCTGTGCATGGTGCTGTGCATGATGCTGTACGGGGTGCTGTACATGGTGCTGTACATGATGCTGTACGTGAAGCTGTACCTGGTGCTGTATGTGATGCTGTACGTGGTGCTGTGCGTGGTGCTGTACATGGTGCTGTGCGTGGTGCTGTACACGGTGCTGTGCATGGTGCTGTACGTGGTGCTGTACATGGTGCTGTGCGTGGTGCTGTACACGGTGCTGTACGTGGTGCTGTACATGGTGCTGTACGTGGTGCTGTGCATGGTGCTGTACATGGTGCTGTACACGGTGCTGTACACGGTGCTGTACATGGTGCTGTACACGGTGCTGTACGTGGTGCTGTACATGGTGCTGTACGTGGTGCTGTACATGGTGCTGTACACGGTGCTGTACACGGTGCTGTACACGGTGCTGTACGTGGTGCTGTACGTGGTGCTGTACACGGTGCTGTACACGGTGCTGTACGTGGTGCTGTACGTGGTGCTGTGCATGGTGCTGTACGTGGTGCTGTGCATGGTGCTGTATGTGGTGCTGTGCGTGATGCTGTGCATGGTGCTGTACGTGGTGCTGTACACGGTGCTGTGCATGGTGCTGTACGTGGTGCTGTACATGGTGCTGTACATGGTGCTGTGCATGGTGCTGTACATGGTGCTGTGCGTGGTGCTGTACGTGGTGCTGTACGTGGTGCTGTACACGGTGCTGTATGTGGTGCTGTACACGGTGCTGTACGTGGTGCTGTACAGAGTGCTGTACATGGTGCTGTGTTGATCGTGATTAGGGTGAACTTGAACAGATTGTTTTGTAGTGTAGCAGCTCAGATGAAAGCACTATCATTTAGATTGTATCTATAATGCAGGGGTATAGACAAGGTTTCCGGGCTTGTGGCACAGCTGCATGTAGCAGATAAATATGGTTTTGCTAATGTTTAAGAAGGCAATGAGTTCTTTGTAAACATACTTATGGAAACATAGATATGCGAGGCAGGTGAGTCAGTGTGTGGAATATAGACTCAGCTAAATGAGCTGCATTCAGTATATCAATGTGTTTAATCTTCTTAAGGTTTGCATAGCATTGTGAATTCTGATTAGTATCCCTCTCCCCATCTCTCTCCCACGTTCACTCCCTCTCACCTGCCTCTCCATCCTCCCCTCTCTCTCTCTCTCTCTCTCTTCCCCTGCTCCTTCCCTCTCTCTCTATCTCTATATATATAGGAGGCGTACTCTGTGGCCAGGCAGTTTAACCTGATCCCTCCGGTGTGTGAGCAGGCTGAGTACCATCTCTTCCAGAGAGAGAAGGTGGAGGTCCAGCTTCCAGAACTCTACCACAAGATAGGCATGTGTCAATCATCCAGGCTGGCCACGCCCCTTCCCTCGTCTGCTGGGCGGTTCACACACACACACACACCCTCACATCTACTGCTGGGTTATAGTCAGTGGATACGTCCATAATCAATCCTTACGTGATTGTCGATTATTGTAATAAAGTGATAGTCCTCCTGAGAACACTTCCCTAACATCTGCTGTGGTTCAGACTGGGGATTTCATGAGCGTCTGTTTGGTGTCTGACTGTCTGTGTTAGAGATCTCACAGTTATCTGTCACTCACTCCCTCCCTCTCTGTTCCCACAATCCCTCTGGTGTCCATGGTGACAGGTGTTGGGGCGATGACGTGGTCTCCGCTGGCCTGTGGCATCATCACGGGGAAGTACCAGAACGGCATCCCAGAAACCTCCAGGGCATCCATGAAGGTAAACTCTGTATCCACTCAACAAGCTCTCATGGTCTCTAGCACTGGGATTGAACAACCGTCCACAACATCTTAGCAAACCGCAAGCCTACTTGATGGTAATAGCGCTCAACGTTGCCCTTAGTGGATGTTTTTTTAAGTCATCGCCCGACTTCCTGGACGGGCGTTTAGTTTTTTTTCCAACTGCTTACACACGTTTTCAAAACTGTCTCCTTTTTTTCAAAACTCTACACACAATTCCCTAAACTGCACACACAAAATGCAAAATGCCTCACATCTCCTTCAAAATGTAACACTGCATTCAAAATGCCATAAACACATGTTAGAATGAAGCATTTGCATCAAATGGCAAACACTGCTTTCATAATAGTACATTTTTGGATATACCATGTAAACACTGTTGTTCTAAATCTAATGCTCTTTGGTCTTTCATAGGCTTATATCTACATTTCAATACAATGTTCTACAGTGAAAGTAATCTGCTGAGAGGGGTAACAAGTACACTGTAAACACCAATGCAATGTAGAAACAGAAAATATTTATTAGGCCAAACATTACTGTTGTATACAGTAGCATACAACAAAATCATAAACATATGTAAACCAACATTGTGTGTGTGGGGTCCCCGGGGGGTCATACACTTTCCAGCGCCAGGCTGAGAAGAATTCCTCTATGGGATTTAGAAAAGGTGAATATGGGGGTAGGTACAAAACTACAAATTGTGAATGGGTGGCAAACCAGTTTTGGACCAGAACAGCCCGGTGAAAACTAACATTGTCCCATAAAACCACAAATCTAGCAGGCTCCTGATCTGGATCAGGGACAAGCATTGTGTAAATTGCATCCAGAAAAGTGAGCATATGGCCGGTGTTGTACGGACCCAGTGTGGCATTGTGATGGAGGACCCCGTTTTGAGTGATGGCAGCACACATAGTTATATTACCCCCACGCTGTCCAGGGACATTGGTAATTGCCCTCTGTCCTATTACATTTCTTCCGCGGCGCCTGGTTTTGGTGAGGTTGAAGCCAACCTCATCCACATAAGTAAATTCATGGCGAATTACATGGGCATCCAGCTCCAATACTCTCTGTAACAGACAAAATGATATACAGATGAGTAAATATGGTATGTCTTTAGTACTGGAAGTAGTGTTGCATACATACCTCTACAAAGTCATGTCGCATATTCTTGACTCTGTCAGAGTTTCTCTCAAATGGCACCTTGTAAAGTTGTTTCATCGTCACTCGGTGCCGTAGGAGGATGCGTTGTATGGTCGACAGGCTTACAGCATTGATGTTGTTAAATATGGTGTCATTATTCAAGATATGCTCTCTTATCTCTCGAATCCTAATTGCATTGTTGGCCAAAACCATATTTATAATTGCAGTCTCTTGTACATCTGTAAACAAGCGTCCTCGTCCTCCATGATGTCTTTGCCTTTCCACTCTGTACAGAATTCAAACACAGTATGTGCTCAGCATAGGAACTGTAAACAATGTACAAAAAACGGTAGTACAGCATGATAACCAACCTCATTCATTCAATGCAGTGCAGTAAATGGATGGCTTAGAGTTACAAATGTTTATGTAATACTATGCAGTCATACGTATTTTACAGTACATTACTGTAATGTTAAAATAGTCATTAGATAGTTGCATACCTGTTCTCATTTCTGAAGGTTTGAATTATGGACGCCACTGTAAATCGACTCAAGTTGGGCTGGACTCTCAGTCCAGCCTCTCTCATGGTCAAACCGTGGTTGATCACATGATCAACAAGTGTTGCTCTAATCTCATCAGAGATGGCTCTCCTTCCTTCTCTTCTTTGCCCTCGTCCTCTTCTTCCTCTTCTTCCTCCTACTCCTCCTCCTCTTCGAATTTGACCTCGTTGTTGTCCCCTGCCTCTCCCTCCTACTCCTCTTGCTCTCTGTCCATTGTTGGCATCCATTGTTCAAAACAGGTAATCTGACCTTTGACCTATTTATAGGCCTATACTACAGTAAAGCAGTGATTGGTTAGTGATCAGTTAAGCAATTAGTGTTTGCAGATGTGAGGAGTGTGTGTGTGACCTGGTGAATAAGTGTAGATTTAATTGGTTGTGTTTGGGAAAGGAAAGCAAGTCACTTCCTGTTAGATTTTTGTGCTTTAGGTAGAGAATTGTGTGTAGTGTTTTGAAAAAAGTGTTTTATGTAATTGACAACAGAGTCAAAGGCTGAGAAATAGCTTATGGTTTTAGATATTTGGTGTGTAGTTTTGCACTTTGAGTGAGAGGTTTCAAAAATCGTGTGACATGAAAAGATTTTGTGTGTAAGCAGTTGGAAAAAACAAATTTTGCCTTGGATCTTGAGCGACCTGGCGGATCCAGTGTCATCCACTCTATCTGCACTGATCTATCTGCACTGATCTATCTGCTGGAACTGGATAGGGGAAGCCAATATGGTGGAAATCTTCCTCTCCGTTCCTCTTCTCATCTCCCTCTCTCCTTTCTCACTTTTTACATCGCCTCTTTCTCTACCTCCCGCATTCTCTCTCCCTATCTCTCCCTCTTCTCTCTCTCCCTCCCTTTCTCTCTCGCTAACTCTCCCTCTCTCTTTCCCTCTCTCTCTCCTCCCTCTTTCCCTCTCTCTCTCTCCCTCCCTTTCCCTCTCTCTCTCTTTCTCTCTCTCTTTCCCTCTCTCGCTCCCTCCCTCTTTCCCCCTCTATTTCTCTCTCTCCCGCCCTCTCTTTCTCTCTCCCTCTCCTCTCTTTCCCTCGTCTTCTCTCTCTCTCTCTCTGCAGTCGTATCAGTGGTTAAAGGAGAAGATAGTGAGTGAGGATGGGAGGAAACAGCAGGCTAAGCTGAAGGAGCTGGGACACATCGCTGAGAAGCTGGGCTGTACTCTCCCACAACTGGCCGTGGGTGAGAGAGAGCAGGATGGGCGTGCAATCACACACATGCACTCTACGTTGTTTCAGTACTTAAGTATTAATGATGGTAGAGCGCCACCAAGTGGATGTCAGCAATAAAATGTATGTAGTTCTGTCCTTGACCTGTTCTTGTCTATTGATGTTCTGTATTATGACATGCTTCATGTTCTGTGTGGACCCCAGGAAGAGTAGCTGCTGCTTTTGCAACAGCTAATGGGGATCCTAATAAAATACCTAATGAGGAATGCCATTATTGTCACACTAGATTAAACAACCCATAAATGTCCCCCCGCTCTCTCCTTTCCGTACTCTTTCCTTCTCTTCTTCAATAGCCTGGTGTTTGAGGAACGAGGGGGTGAGCTCAGTCCTCCTGGGATCCTCCAGTCCAGAGCAGCTAACAGAGAACCTGGGTTCCATACAGGTAAACATCACAGGAGGTTGGTGGTAATGACTGGAGTGGAATCAGTGGAATGGTATCAAATATATCAAACACATGGTTTCCAGGTGTCAGGAAAATAAGGGGGCCCTCACCTCCTCCCTGTAGGCCGTCTCGTCGTTGTTGGTAGTCAAGCCTACCACTGTAGTATCATGGATTCATGGAAATATTTAGTCGATTTTAGTAAGATGTTAGGTGACTTACACTAGTTCCTGGTGCTGAGCTTGATGTTGATGGGATCAGACTCTAAGTAGAACACAATCACATTGGACTCTGCAGTAGTTGGTTAGCTAGCTAGATAATGGTTAGCTAACGTAACCTTAATTAACCTAACGAAGCTAACGTTAGCTTCCAAAGTTACTAATCACATTGCCAGATAGCAGCTGCCTAATTACATTGATATGCTTTGGAATGTCTAGCCAGCGTATTATGAAAGCTAGCTAGCTAGATTTTGGTTATATAAACACATGTAGTTTGCTAGCAAATTACAGTTGAAGTCGGAAGTTTACATACACTTAGGTTCGAGTCATTAAAACTAATTTTTCAACCACTCCACAAATTTCTTGTTATCAAACTATAGTTTTGGCTAGTCGGTTAGGACATCTACTTTTTGGATAATGACCATCGTTATGTTTGGAGGAAAAAGGGGGAGGCTTGCAAGCCAAAGAACACCATCCCAACCGTTAAGCATGTGGTGGCAGCATCATGTTGTGGGGGTGCTTTGCTGAAGGAGGGACTGGTGCACTTCACAAAATAGATGTCATCGTGAGGTAGGAAAATTATATGGATATATTGAAGCAACATCTCAAGACATCAGTCAGGAAGTTAAAGCTTGGTCGCAAGTGGGTCTTCCAAATGGACAATGACCCAAGCATACTTCCAAAGTTGTGGCAAAATGGCTTAAGGTCAACAAAGTCAGGGTATTAGAGTGGCCATCACAAAGCCCTGACCTCAATCCTATAGAAAATGTGTGGGCAGAACTGAAAAAGCATGTGAGAGCAAGGAGGTCTACAAACCTGACTCTGTTACACCAGCTCTGTCAGGAGGAATGGGCCAAAATTCACCCAACTTATTATGAGAAGCTTGTGGAAGGCTACCTGAAATGTTTGACCCAAGTTAAACAATTTAAAGGCAATGCTACTAAACACTAATTGAGTGTATGTAAACTTCTGACCCACTGAGAATGTGATGGAAGAAATAAAGTCTGAAATAAATAATTCTCTCTACTATAATTCTGACATTTCACATTCTTAAAATAAAGTGGTGATCCTAACTGACCTAAGACAGGGAATTTTTACTTGGATTAAACATCAGGAATTGTGAAAAACTGAGTTTAAATGTATTTGGCTAAGGTGTACGTAAACTTCTGACTTCAACTGTAGCTAGTTAGCTGAGGTAACGTTAGCTACGTTACCTCAGCTTGACTTATTTTCTGCTGCGTTGATGTTGACTGATCGGATAGCTCCCTCTTTGAAGTGAAGGGCAAAATTGATAGAGTAGCATCCCTTTTCAACGTTCGACGACATGACAAACCCATCAGTTGAAACTTCATTTCCGTTTCAAAAGTCCTCAGGCTGAAAGTGCTGGCTACAGACATTTTGATAATTCTCACACCTCCATGGAGTGGTCCTCCATGTCCTGAAATCACTATGAATTCTGGATATTGTGGTTTGCTTACAACCAGGCAATGTAGCTGGCCCATTTCAACCGGCGAGATGTGTAAACGCTCCTATATGCATTTTTATGACACATATGTTATGTTGATAACATTTTATGGAAATATATATATAGTGAAATCGAGCAGTGGTGAAATTTCCCTTTAACCCTAAACCTAACCCTTAAAGGTGCAATATGAAGGAATCTCTCTGCCATTTCCTGGTTGCTAAAATTATAATAGTTTGCCTAATTTCAGTTTATGTGACAAAGAAGCACTCAGAGTGTAGAGAATCATTGTACCATCAAAACTGGTGTGAAATATTGTATTGTATTTTCAGCTGTTTGAAACTGGTGTACAAAACCAGAAAGTAAAAATCGCAAAAATAAAACTTAAGAACGGGAAGCATAGATATATCAGACATAGAACAGATCTACCGCTTCTTAGATTTGTTTTCAATGAGAATGAAAGATCTAAAACAAATGTTTCTAATTTTAACTAATTCGGGACATGGAAAAAGTCCTGACTTTTCAAACAATGTCTTGTTTTCCTACTTTGTCAGGATATTATGGTCCTGATAATATTATACACCACACGTACACTCACACACGTTCTGCTATTTTCCACAGTTCCTTCCAAAAATGACGTCTCATGTGGTGTCGGACATCGATCACATACTGGGGAACAAGCCGTACAGTAAGAAGGAGTATCGCTCCTAGACACCCAGGAGGAAGCAGAACCACTACTGTACAACCACTGTGGATCCAGTTCCACCAACCACCTGGGTTCAGCCTCCATGGGGTTTCAGCTCAGTCTAATCCAGCCCAGTTCAGGCCTGCTCAGCTCAGCCCCAGCCTGCTTAGCCCAGTGTAACCAAGCTTAGTTCAGCCTAACCAGGCTCACCCTCTGCCTAGACCAGCTTTCAGCTCAGCTTACTCTAACAGAAGATATTCTGACTCCTGAGTTTATTAACCATGTAGATGCATGCTTCCCCTCTCTGGTGTGCCTGGACTTTCTCTTCATAAGCACATTATACAAAACAACACAGAAGAGGGTTAATACTTAGAATATACCGTAAGCTTCTTCTACAATGCATTTTGAAAACAAACTCCTCTCTCCAGCCAGTCTACTGTATTTGACACTTGTTTGACCTTGCAAAGCAGAGCACCCTGGGACATTGAGTTTCAGTGACAGGGGTTTGGTCTATCTGCGAGGGGTAGACTGTGCATGTTGTCGTCCCCCTCTGGTCGTATGAGGGACTGCTATGGAATATCTTTAATAGATTCTCAGCGAGAGAGATATGGAGAATCTCAATCGCACACTCCTTGCGTCCTCTCTCCTCGCCTCGTTCTCAAAACCCATTGGTGGAGAAGATCAGAGGGGTGGGACCTCTGGGTTTCTCATCCAATGGGTTTTGAGAAGAGGAGGCGAAGAGTATGCAATTGAGATTTTCCCCTTGACGTCCTCTCTCCTCACCTCCTTCTCAAAATCCATTGGAGGGGAAGGTCTTAGGGGAGCAAACTCTGACTTTCTCATCCAATTGGTTTTGAGAAGGAGGCGAGGAGAGAGGATGCGAGGAGTCAAGGAAAGGCAACTGAGACTCCCAGTGACACCTGAGTGGGCAGGTGGTCTCCTATGCTGTACTGTATACTGTGTGTTTGCAGCCATAGAGGATACTCCTGCCTCTGAACTGAACCTGCATCGTTGATTGCTGATGTGAATCAGGGATAGCACAAGCAACTCTGTGACACGACCTCCCACCAGACCAATGTTACCCGCTAGTGTTGCTTGTTTCAGTGATAATGCGAAAGTTAGGTGAAGTATTTAGATAAATTACAAAGGTATATATTTATTCCATAATAGTATGTGAAAATACATTTCTTCTGCGTGTTTAAATGTTTTGTCTTTCAAGGGTGTATATATTAAACATTATGGGGAAAACCTTGTAACATAAACAGACCTCAAGCCCCCTTTCTTGCAGATTAAAATAAAGCATTCTATAAATAATCTATACGTATTGTGTAAATAGTGTTCCACTGATTCTCATTGTGTCAGCAGCACCATGCATCCATGGCTGTTTGGTCCTGATACCAGTCCTCCTCCGCTCCTGGGTTTTACCCATTTAGCTTAGGCTAATTTTCTTTAAAATAGACGGATTTAGGTGGATTTAACATATTATAAATAACTCATTATGGGAGGAATGAACAACGGCTTGCTTGGCAGATGGTTAAGTCCTACCATAGGAGCTGGCTGGCACCTTGGCAGATGGTTAAGTCCTACCATAGGAGCTGGCTGGCACCTTGGCAGATGGTTAAGTCCTACCATAGGAGCTGGCTGGCACCTTGCTAGGGCAGCAAGTAGCCTAGTGGTTAGAGTATCGGGCCAGTAACCGAAAGGATGCTGGTTCAAACACCCAAGGTGAAACATCTGACAATGTGCTCTTGAGCAAGGCACTTAACCTTAATTTGCTGGGGGGGGGGGCTCATAGTAATGGCTGGAATGGTATTGAACTCCATGTGTTTGATTTCACTCTATTCCAGACATTATTATGAGCCTTCCTCCCCTCAGCAGCCTCCTGTCACACTGATTTTCTTTAACCTGGTCATCATCAATATTTAGTGTTAAGTTTATAATAACGTCCATGCCTTCTCGCTTACAGATGGTTGCTGTATGTGATGGTTTGCTTACACTTAGGACTGGAATCAATCCGTATCGCAGAAGATCTGTGTTATAGCTCAATTTAAATTTAAAGGCAATGTTACTGCATTCATGGAGACTGCATTCACGGTAACCGCTGCATGTCTGCGCAATCTGAATTTACCTTTACATTTTTACACTGCTCTTCCCCGATACTTCAGCAATAGGGATTGAATCCAGGACTAACAGAGATCAATAGTTAATGATAGCTAGATATCAATCTGATGACTCTCTCCTATACCTACAGTAGGAAGGTGGCCAGTGATCAGATTGGGACCAGGCCTTTCAGTGTGAAGTGATCCACCCTGCAGAGTGCCTTGACATGAGCCCTGCTAACAGAACACAGGTGCCCAGCCCCAAATTAACCCCGTCACCCTCATCCATTTAATGAAAGTATTGTTTAGGTATAGACAACGTTATAATAGCTCAGATCTACTCAAGCGCACAGAGTAAAAGCTAAGAGTGGGTTTGAGATTGGGGTTTCTTGAGTTGTCTGTGTGTGGCAATGGTCTGGTCCCATTCCCTTGACCCTATCACCTAGCTCTGAAAGGTTGGTGTGATCTCTGAACATATAAAGGGCTAGGGCAAGAAGCTAGTGGATTAAATGGAACTAGGCCGGCAGGAATATGTCACATGAACTCCCCCAGTTCTACTGACAATATACACTATTGTGTTAAAAGATACCAGAACGTTATGTTTTTTAAAGTTACCAGACCGTTATAAAAGTGTTTTCTACAGTACGTAATGTTATCAGGAGAGAATTTACAAACTATATTACTCACATAAACATCAGTGTCTATCCAGATCAATCATGTTATTTCCTATCCTGTCATGAGAACAGCGACCTCTGTAAATACCCTATATCAATTAGTATGACACTTCATTAATAAATGTATAATGCCAATGATGAATTCTATGGGTGTTTCATTCTTGGAAACGGAAATAAATTGTCTGAATATTTGCTGCTTGACAATAATAAAATCACATACAAAATGGTTATTGATCTGACCACTCAGGACAGACCTGCAGACCATCATGAAGTTCATGAAAACTCACAGCTGAAATTTGATTATTTTATTATTCTCCTCACATTCATAAAAAAATCCTTTATCTTCACCCCAGCCACCCCTCCCTCTTCTCAGTCATCATTTATTTCCTCCTTTACTTGGATCCAGTGGACAGCAGGGCGATGAGGCCAGATGAGGCACTGATGGACAGGATGTAGTTACTGTGGGAACAATGGGTTAAGGACAAATAATTTCTGAGGTGGATACACTGGGAAGAAATGGCAGGCAAGTAGGGAGAGGGAATAACCCGTCAGGCTTAGCTACATACTTATCGTACATGGGTGAGCATTAACAATCTCCTACAAGCGCACACACAGATTTCAGCATTAAGCATCTCCTCCACTAAACCCCACTTCTCAGACATTATTCAGCCAGAGGTAAACAGCAATCCAGAAACTTAGAATAGAAATAGAATGCAGCCGTGACAACCTGGACATTCAATACAGGATCTGGATTTGAACCGGTGATTGACTAGGCCACAGACTACAGCCAATGAATAATGAAAAAAAGCTTCTCCTTCGAGTACTATAGCACAACAGGACAATGAAAATGCCAGGATGTAAGTCTAGTCTCAACAATCCTTATTAGTAAAGGATTATCCATCTATTTTCAGCTTTACTAAAGCACCCATAGTTCCTACTGGAACTTCACCTTTCTAGTGAAATTGATGAGGATGTTGAATGTACTTAAATGGGATACACGGTGGGGTTGAAGTTCTTCAGCAGGAAGAAGGAGGCGATGATGACGAGGACCAGGAACAGAGTGTTGTTATAGAAGATAGAGAAGGTGGTGGCTTCATAGTCAGCTACCTCGTTCTTCTTCCACAGGATCCTAACATGGGGAAGGAAAAGGGTTCATCAACTATTTGTGCATGTATCTGAGAATAGGGTTTCATGGGTAAGGCTGCTGTTCGGTAGCCTGGCCCCAGATCAGTTTGTGCTTTGAGAATAGGGTTTCATGGGTAAGGCTGCTGTTCGGTAGCCTGGCCCCAGATCAGTTTGTGCTTTGAGAATAGGGTTTCATGGGTAAAGGCTGCTGTTCGGTAGCCTACTCCATTGTCAAACCATTTGTCATTTAGCAGACGCTCTTATCCAGAGAGACTTACAGTTGTGAGTGGATACTTTTTCATTTTTACTGGGAATGGAACCCACAACCCTGGCATTGGAAATGCCATGCTCTACCAACTGAACCACACAAGACCATGGAAATTCTCTAAGGAGTTAGCAAGAGAGCAGAAACTGACTGGTACCCAGGCTATATAAAAAAGAGACCAGAAACAGACTGGTACCCAGGCTATATTAAAGAGACCAGAAACAGACTGGTACCCAGGCTATATTAAAGAGAGACTAGAAACAGACTGGTACCCAGGCTATATTAATAAGAGACTAGAAACAGACTGGTACTCAGGCTATATTAATAAGAGACTAGAAACAGACTGGTACCCAGGCTATATTAATAAGAGACTAGAAACAGACTGGTACTCAGGCTATATTAATAAGAGACTAGAAACAGACTGGCGCCCAGGCTAGCTGGAGCTCATCAGGTACCTTATCACACAGTAACCCACTCAGAGGAGTGATTGACATGTCCAATCACAGACTGGCTGGCTCACTGACCTCTCATCCTTCTCTTTACGAGACATCTTGCGGTTGTCAGCCTCAGATAGTTTCCTGGTCACCTCCTTGGAGACGGCATCCTCTCGCTTCTGGGCAACTCTGTGGTCGACAGACAAGACACCTTTAGAAGTTGGACACAGATTGATGCCGAACTCAACATACCGTCAAACATTGCAGAAAGCGGAGGCAATCGTTTTAAGTGAGTGTTGATGTTTCTATGATGAACGTACTTGTGTTTGAGGACAAACTTGACATTCTTATAGGCGAAGGCCACCAGGTAGGTGCTGACCAGTGTCATGACTCCATACAGGACCGCTGACTGGACCAGGTCCATGTGCCAGATTCTCCAGAACAGCCCTGAACCACAACAAGGGGAGACCACAAACAAGGAGGGTCACAACAGTTCACACGAGCAATAACTACTCTGTTCATGACAGTATTACATACAAGTGTCACTTTCACCAGAATAGACTTGCTAACGTTAACTACCTACAATGACTTGACTGTTAGCTAATTAAACATGGGATAACTTAGCTAGTTAGCTAACGTTTAACAAGTTAGAACACAACCACAATATCAATCTCAACTAGCAAGTAGTTAAATAGCTAACTTGATAACTTCACATGTCATATACTAGCTAGGTAGCTAACTGGGTCATATATTAACCAGCTGTGGCATAGCAGGATAGCTAGCTAACTTAGCTATCTACACGTCACGTATGTTAGGTAGAAAGCTAGCTACCGGTAGTAGCATTTCCATTCAATGCAATGCATCTATGCTACAATTAGCTGCTAACGGTCTGGTCTTGCTACTTACAAATTGGAATTGCTGACACGATTAGCGCATTTCCGTAGAAAAGCGCGGTGGACTTTGCAGACAGGTTTCGGCTGAAGTCCTGGAGGAGTAGGTCTTCCTCGGATTGCTGTTTGCTGCTACCTTTGGGTGCCATGGTTCGTAAGTGTCCGACCGTCTCCTAGCTCCACTGTGAAAGAAGACTGACACGTATGCGCCGAAGAGGGTTGGAAAAAAAACCTACGACGCGTCAGCACAAACACGGAAGTAGCTGTGTTTAGAACGAAAGTTGTCGCTGTAGTTTTCTGCCTTCAGTGGTGATCCGCTTGGCCGTCGTAAATGGAAATGTCTAACATTGCCACCTACTGTTCTGGATGTTGAGAAAAAAAAGTGGATCTTTATCTATGGTCAAATAGTGGAAAAAATACCCTACTTACGCTGAGTGGACAAAACATTAAGAAAACCTTCCTAATATTGAGTTGCACCCCACCTTTTGCCCTCAGAACAGCCTCAATTTGTCAGGGTAATAACTCTACAAAGTTTTGAAAGCATTCCACAGGGATGCTGGCCAATGTTGACTCGAATGCTTCCCATAGTTGGCTGGATGTCGTTTGGTGGTGGACCATTCTTTATACACATGGAAAACTGTTGAGCATGAAAAACCCAGCAGCATTGCAGTTCTTGACACAAACCGGTGTGCCTGGCACCTACTATCATACCCCGTTCAAAGGCACTTGAATCTTTTGTCTTGCCCATTCACCCTCTGAATGGCACACATACACAATCCATGTCTCAAGGCTTTAAAAAATCCTTCTTTTGCCTGTCGAGGAATCATCTACACTGATTTGAAGTGGATTTAACAAGTGACATCAGTAAGGGATCATAGCTTTCACCTGGATTCACTTGGTAAGTCTATGTCATGGAAAAAGCAGGTGTTCTTAATGTTTTGTGCACTCAGTGTATTCTAGTTTTGGGAAGATAATTCCTAATTCAGCAATGCTGTCAAAACTAGGATTTTTTGGTCCAAAGGTTAATATGTGCAGAAACTAAGTATCGTAGAAGGATGTGATATTGATATGTAAGAGTGGATTTTTGTGTTTTGTCTCCGGGTGGGGTAAGAGCAAGTTTCAGTAGAAGGTTTGCGTGGTGTGTGTGTGTGTGTGTGTGTGTGTGTGTGTGTGTGTGTGTGTGTGTGTGTGTGTGTGTGTGTGTGTGTGTGTGTGTGTGTGTGTGTGTGTGTGTGTGTGTGTGTGTGTGTGTGTGTGTGTGTGTGTGTATGTGTATGTGTATCTGTGTGTGTGTGTGTGTGTCAGGCAATTGTAACTTATTCCCCGTCAACATATTATAACTTTGATTCAATTTATGATAACGAACCTGCCTTCTAAGAGACTTAATTATTGCGCATATTCATGACAGCTGTATTGAGACAGATGAGAGACAGATGAAAGACAGATGAAGAATATGAAAGACAGATGAAAGACAGGTGAGAGACAGATGAGAGACAGATCAGACAGATGTGAGACAGATGAGAGACAGGTGAGACAGATGAAAGACAGATGAGACAGGTGAGACAGATGAAAGACAGATGACAGACAGGTGAGACAGATGAGAGACAGGTGAGAGACATGAAAGACCGGTGAGAGACAGGTGAGACAGATGAAAGACAGATGAGAGACAGGTGAGACAGATGAAAGACAGGTGAGAGACAGGTGAGACAGATGAAAGACAGATGAGAGACAGATGAAAGACAGATGAAGAATATGAAAGACAGATGAAAGACAGGTGAGAGACAGATGAGAGACAGATCAGACAGATGTGAGACAGATGAGAGACAGGTGAGACAGATGAAAGACAGATGAGACAGGTGAGACAGATGAAAGACAGATGACAGACAGGTGAGACAGATGAGAGACAGGTGAGAGACATGAAAGACAGATGAGAGACAGGTGAGACAGATGAAAGACAGGTGAGAGACAGGTGAGACAGATGAAAGACAGATGAGAGACAGGTGAGAGACATGAAAGACAGGTGAGACAGATGAGAGACAGATGTGAGACAGATATGAGACAGGTGAGCTTTGGGTGGTACAGAGTGGTAGAAAATTGAAATAGGGCACACACACAGGGGTGCCTCTCTTAGACGTGGAACGGCCATTGCAGGTCTGCCTCAGTGCTACGTTAGAGGACAACTAGAGAGGAAGAACCTAAAGCCGCGAGCATAGTGCTTAACCCCCTGCCAGGCGGCTGCGTGTGTCTGTGTGTGTTTGTCAGGTCTGTAGTGGGTGTGAGAATGCGATGCAGGCAGGCAGGCGGGCTTGCGTGATGCTGGCTTCAAACAATGAGAGCTTAGGGATTATGCATGCACTTCAGGGGGAGAGAGAGAGAGAGAGAGAGAGAGAGAGAGAGAGAGAGAGAGAGAGAGAGACCGACAGAGAGACAGACACACATACTCTCAGACAGACAGACAGACAGACGTGGGAATAAAAGTGATTCCATGATGCTGTTGTCTCTGTCTCTCTCTGTCTCTCTCTCTGTCTCTCTCTGTCTCTGTCTCTCTCTCTCTCTCTCTCTCTTTCTCTCTCTCTCGCACTCTCTCTGTCTCTGTCTCTGTCCTCAGCTCAGCCCTGTTGACACAGACATCACTCATGACTACAGGGTAGAATCATACACACACGGAACATCTAACACGGAAACAGAAGTGAAACACATAACTCAGGGATGGCACACACACACACACACACACACACACGCACACACACACACACACACACACACACACACACACACACACACACACACACACACACACACACACACACACACACACACACACACACACCATAGTCCTGTAGGGCACTGTGTCAGGGTGTGCTGGTGTGTTTGAGACCTCTGATCTAAGCCGGAGGACCCTTTAAAACAGATCACCTATCACAATGACAATTTGTCAACATATCTGGATCCCCTACAGCTGAGCTCTGGATTCTGGGCCTTGTATCTGCGTGCCTGCTCTGTCTGTCTGTGTGTGGGTGAGCCAGATACAGACATTGAGTGGATTAGTAATATGGTACAGGTCCCTAGGCCCCCTGCAGCAGAAACCTATTACCCCCTGCATGTGGAATGTTATACTGCATTAAAGAGGTGCATCACCCGCACACACAGATACAAGACACAGAACACAACACGCACACACACAGACACACTAACACACACACACACACACACACACACACACACACACACACACACACACACACACACACACACACACACACACACACACACACACACACACACACACACACACACACCATTAATGATTAAAAAGAAGCAGGCGACAGGAAAATCATTTGACTGTCTAAGTGGCTAACCCCATTGTTCCCTGTCTGCATCTAGAAGGAGAGAGAGATAAATGTGTCCAGAAGGTTGTGGAGAGGACAGATCTCCCCAGCAGGTAACTCCAGGCACAGGGGGAGACAGGGGGACCCGCTGGATAACTCTCACCCTTTAGCTGGGGGGAGAGATGGAATGATGGGGGTGAGGGGGACAGGGGAGGCAGGGGGAAGACAGGGGGATCTGCGTGATGACACCCAGGGCACCATGCTGGTGTGACAGGCCCTGACTACATCGCTCTTGTCATCCGTCGCTTCCTCTCATCCCCCTCTTCCTCTCATCTCTCACTTCGCTCCGAACAAACGGCACGCGCTCCTGCCCTTTCTTTCACATGCAATCAAAGGATTGCGTGAGCTTCTTCTTCTTTTATTCTGTGTTCAGCTCAAAGGAAGACAGCAAACGTGTTATTGGGGGTTGCGGTGGTTGAGGGAAGGAGGGAAATATCTCTATTTTCAAAGGATGCTAGACATGTGTTTACACTTTGAGCACAGATTTTCTGTAAATAGTTTCTCCACTGTCTCTGTCTTGTGTGTGTGTGTGTGTGTGTGTGTGTGTGTGTGTGTGTGTGTGTGTGTGTCAGAGGAGACTGGTGGGAGAAGCTATAGGAGGACAGACTCATTGCAATGGGTGGAATGGAATAAATGGAACGGTATCAAACAGATCAAACATGGAAACCAGTGTGTGTGTGTGTGTGTGTGTGTGTGTGTGTGTGTGTGTGTGTGTGTGTGTGTGTGTGTGTGTGTGTGTGTGTGTGTGTGTGTGTGTGTGTGTGTGTGTGTGTGTGTTGGTAAAACTACACTACATGACCAAAAGTATGAGGACACTTGCTCATTGAACATCTCATTCCAAAATCATGGGCATTAATATGGAGTTGGTCCCCCCCTTTGCTGCTATAACAGCTTCCACTCTACTGGGAAGACTTTCCACTAGATGTTGGAACATTGCTATGGGGACTTTCTTCCATTCAGCTCAAGAGCATTAGTGAGGTCAGGCACTGATGTTGGGAGATTAGACCTGGCTCGCCGTAGACGTTCCAATTCATCCCAAAGTTGTTCGATGGGGTTGAGGTCAGGGCTCTGTGCAGGCCAGTCAAGTTCTTCCACACCGATCTCGACAAACCATTTCTTTATGGATCTCGCTTTGTGCACGGGGGCATTGTCATGCTGAAACAGGAAAGGGCCTTCCCCAAACTGTTGCCACAAACTTGGAAGCACACAATTGTCTAGAATGTCATTGTATGCTGTAGTGTTAATATTTCATTTCACTGGAACTAAGGGGCCCAAACCATGAAAAACAGCCCCAGACCATTATTTCTCCTCCACCAAACTTTACAGTTGGCACTATGCATTCAGGCAGGTAGCGTTTTCCTGGCATCCGCCAAACCCAGATTAGTCTGTCGGACTGCCAGATGGTGAAGCGTGATTCATCACTCCAGAGAACACGTTTCCACTGCTCCAGAGTCCAATGGCGGTGAGTTTTACACCACTCCACCCAATGCTTGGCATTGTGCTTCCAGAGGCAGTTTGGAACTCGGTAGTGAGTGTTGCAACCGAGGACAGACAGCGGTCCCGTTCTGTGAGCTTGTGTGGCCTACCACTTCGCGGCTGAGCTGTTGTTGCTCCTAGACATTTCCACTTCACAATAACAGCACTTACAATTGACCGAGGCAGCTCCAGCAGGGCAGAAAGTTGACGAACTGACTTGTTGGAAAGGTAGCGTCCAATGACAGTGCCACATTGAAAGTCACTGAGCTTTGCTGTAGGCCCTTCTACTGTCAATGTTCGTCTATGGAGATTGCATAGATGTGTGCTTGATTTCATACACATGTCAGCAACAGGTGTGGCTGAAATAGCTGAATCTACTAATTTGAAGGGGTGTCCACATACTTTTGTATATATAGTGTAACTATATTTTGTGAAGTTGAATCTCTGTTCTCAGCACACTTCCTCCCTCCCTGGCTTTCTACCTTGTAAGCAGTGAGGATGAGAGGGGTAAGCAGTGAGGATGAGAGGGGTAAGCAGTGAGGATGAGAGGGGTAAGCAGTGAGGATGAGAGGGGTAAGCAGTGAGGATGAGAGGGGTAAGCAGTGAGGATGAGAGGGGTAAGCAGTGAGGATGAGAGGGGTAAGCAGTGAGGATGAGAGGGGTAAGCAGTGAGGATGAGAGGGGTAAGCAGTGAGGATGAGAGGGGTAAGCAGTGAGGAAGAGAGGGGTAAGCAGTGAGAATGAGAGGGGTAAGCAGTGAGGATGAGAGGGGTAAGCAGTGAGGATGAGAGGGGTAAGCAGTGAGGATGAGAGGGGTAAGCAGTGAGAATGAGAGGGGTAAGCAGTGAGAATGAGAGGGGTAAGCAGTGAGGATGAGAGGGGTAAGCAGTGAGGATGAGAGGGGTAAGCAGTGAGGATGAGAGGGGTAAGCAGTGAGAATGAGAGGGGTAAGCAGTGAGAATGAGAGGGGTAAGCAGTGAGGATGAGAGGGGTAAGCAGTGAGGATGAGAGGGGTAAGAAGGCAGCAGGTAGCCTAGTGGTTAGAGCGTTGGACTAGTAACCGAAAGGTTGCAAGATTGAATCCCTGAGCTGATAAGGTAAAAATCTGTCGTTCTGCCCCTGAACAAGGCAGTTAATCCACTGTTCCTAGGCTGTCATTGAAAATAAGAATTTGTTCTTAACTGACCTGCCTAGTAAAATAAAATTAAAAAGTGAGGATGAGAGTGAGAGGAGAGCAGAGGAGAGCTCAGAAGAGGGAGCAGAGGAGAGCTCAGAAGAGGGAGCAGAGGAGAGCTCAGCAGAGGAGAGCTCAGAAGAGGGGAAAAGAGGGAGCAGAGGAGAGCTCAGAAGAGGGAGCAGAGGAGAGCTCAGCAGAGGAGAGCTCAGAAGAGGGGAAAAGAGGGAGCAGAGGAGAGCTCAGAAGAGGGAGCAGAGGAGAGCTCAGCAGAGGAGAGCTCAGAAGAGGGGAAAAGAGGGAGCAGAGGAGAGCTCAGAAGAGGGGAAAAGAGGGAGCAGAGGAGAGCCAAATAATGCTATTCATAATGGGGGTGATTCAGACTTATGCCTTTTTTAAACATTTTGATTTAACCACTTCTCAGTAGTTGGTATTCAGACAGATTTAACCACTTCTCAGTAGTTGGTATTCAGACAGATTTAACCACTTCTCAGTAGTTGGTATTCAGACAGATTTAACCACTTCTCAGTAGTTGGTATTCAGACAGATTTAACCACTTCTCAGTAGTTGGTATTCAGACAGATTTAACCACTTCTCAGTAGTTGGTATTCAGACAGATTTAACCACTTCTCAGTAGTTGGTATTCAGACTTACCGTATGCAGGTGCGTTCCGGTGATATGATACGAAGGTTTGGAAAGGTTTTTTCGCCTGGTCACAGACCGCTGATGTGTTGTGCATTGAAGTCCACAAGCGAAGGGAGAAGGTGAGAGGAGGAGAGCGCGTAGATGCGAGAAGGAATACAACGAGCTGTTTGTATGTTGCTCTGAAAGTGAACTGTTTGCATGTGATCAGGGGTGCGTTCATTCCGCCGATTCCGTTGAAAAACGTTTCTTAAAATGGAAGCAAATGGAACAAAACGGGGATAAACATAGCTGAATTTGTCCAATAGAAACTCTCGTTTGCAACTGTTGGACTAATGATTACACCCTAGATAAGCTAGATACAGGCAAGAGTGTGCAAGGCGGTATTGAATGTGTCAATGTCTGTTCATGTGTCACTGTCTGTCAACTCAAATCTTTCTCTCAACCTGTGTGCACCTACATTGTAGCAACCTCGTGAAATTTTAGTACCATCAATGTTCCATTGAACTGGGTGAATGGAATATGAATGACAGGTTCCGATATGCTGTAATAGAAATAAGGCCATGCTAACAACAACAAAAAATAATTGTCCTCCCTCATCTTCAACGGCACTGACCCCCACTGCAATCCGTTCACAAAAATGGATCGTTGCTACAGACCGGGGAGTCACGTGTCCGTGGCTTGCTATATAAAGCAGGCAGACAGGCATCCAGTTACTGTTTGACTGAACGTTAGAACGGGAGAAACTAGTGACCTAAGCGACTTTTAGCGTGGTATGATCGTCGGTGCCAGACGAGCCGGATCTAGTATCTCAGAAACGGACCCCGCACTCATTGTCTAGGGTTTACAGAGAATGGGGCTGCAAACAAAAACATCTATTCAGTGGCAGTTCTGTGGGCGAAAACAGCTTGTTGATGAGATAGGTCGAAGGAGAATGACAAGAATCATGCAAGCTAACAAGCGGGCCACAAACAGACAAATAATGACGCAGTACAAAAGTGGTGTGCAGAACGGCATCTAATGTAGGAACGCACAACTCGTCGATCTTTGTCACGGATGGGCTATGCTGCAGACAACCACACCTGGTTCCACTCCTATCAGCTATAAACAAGAACAAGCGGCTCCAGTGGGCATCACCTGGAACAACACAGCGAGTTCAGTTTTACTTGAGTGGCCTGTCGGTCCCCAGACCTCAACCTAATAGAGCATCTTTGGGACGAGATGGAATGGGCTGTTCGCAGCTGTCCAATGTGCAGAAACTGCGTGATGTCATCGCGTCAGCATGGACCAACATTCCTGTGGTCCAAGAATTCAGGCTGTTCCAGAGGCAAAAGGGGGTCCGACCCAGTACTAGCTGGGTGTACCTAATAAACGGTATATTGGTGAATCAAAAACACAGTGGCTTGATTCATCCTGAAAAGTTGCCATATTCAACTGTTCAAACTTTGAAATGTTAGAAGGTGAGAAAAGAGTCAAATA
>NC_042982.1:39523621-39623621 GCF_901001165.1 Salmo trutta | reverse complement strand
TTTCCCTCGATCCTGACTAGTCTCCCAGTCCCTCCTGCTGAAAAACATTCCCAAAGCATGATGCTGCCACCACCATGTTTCACTGTAGGGATAATGCCAGGTTTCCTCCAGACGTGACACTTGGCATTCAGGGCAAAGACTTCAATCTTGGTTTCATCAGACCAGAGAATCTTGTTTCTCATGGTCTGAGAGTCCTTTAGGTGCCTTTTGCCAAATTTCAAGTGGGCTGTCGTGCTTTTTACTGAGGAGTGGCTTCCATCTGGCCACTCTACCATAAAGGCCTGATTGGTGGAGTGCTGCAGAGATGGTTGTCCTTCTGGAAGGTTCTCCCATCTCCACAGAGAAACTCTGGAGCACTGTCAGAGTGACCATCGGGTTCCTAGTCACCTCCCTGACCAATGCCTTTCTCCCCGGATTGCTCAGTTTGGCCAGGTGGCCAGCTCTAGGAAGGGTCTTGGTTGTTCCAAACTTTTTCCAATTAAGAATGACGGAGGCCATTGTGTTCTTGTGGACCTTCAATGATGCAGAAATGTTTTGGTACCCTTCCCTAGATCTGTGCCTTGACACAATCCTGTCTCGGAGCTCTACGGATAATTCAAACTCATGGCTTGATATTTTCTCTGACATGCACTGTCAACTGTGGGACCTTATATAGACAAGTCATACATAGTCAACTGAATTTACCACAGGTGGACTCCAATCAAGTTGTAGAACCCATCTGAAATATGATCATTGGAAACAGGATGCACCTGAGTTCAATTTTGAGTCTCATAGCAAAGGGTCTGAATACTTATGTAAATAAGGAATTTCTTTCAGTTTTCAAAAAGTAAAAAAAAAGTTATTTCCTCTTCTGGCGCACAGCTTCAGGGTATTCCTTGTTGAGGAAGATATACGTTCCTCTCAAGTTCTTGGCTCTTTCCAGAACAGCTACCTTGTCCTTGAACCTCAGGAACTTGACCACTATCGGCCTGGGCCTATCACCTGGGCCAGTGGTGGGTTTTCCAGTCCTGTTGGCTCGCTCCACCTCAATCTTCCTGTGGTCCATCTTCAATTTCTCAGAGATCATTTCCCTCACTTTGTCCTCAGACTCCGTCCAGATCTCATGTGGAGATTCTGCAATTCCGTCCACAACCATGTTGTTCTGCCTTGATTGTCCCTTGAAATGTATTTATCCGTCATTGTTATTATGGATTCACTCACAGAACCGATGTCCTCTCTCAATGGCTTACAGATTGCTGTCATCTTGCCGTTCTCTTGTTTCAACTCATCAATCTGACCCTGGGAGAACTGCAAACTGTTCTTCAGGTCCTGGACCTCTCTGGTCAGATCATCCATTGTTTTATTAGTTGAATCCACCAGTATTTGGACAAAACACTTGAAGCAATTATTTTTGTTGTTGTAACAACTGCTTGTAGAACTATTTTTGTTTGTTTAAAATATCCTTCACGTGTGATAGAGAGACATCACTGTCCCCAACGGTACCTCCCCAGCTTTGGTCTTTGTCATGGTAACTAGCAATGTAGGTTATGCTGTTACTCCTCGCAGTTCCAGACAGGGCAGGTCATCAGGAAGATTCCAGACAGGGCAGGTCATCAGGAAGATTCCAGACAGGGCAGGTCATCAGGAAGATTCCAGACAGGGCAGGTCATCAGGAAGATTCCAGACAGGGCAGGTCATCAGGAGGATTCCAGACAGGGCAGGTCATCAGGAAGATTCCAGACAGGGCAGGTCATCAGGAAGATTCCAGACAGGGCAGGTCATCAGGAAGATTACAGACAGGGCAGGTTATCAGGAAGATTGAAAACAACAAACAGCAGGTATCTAGACAGCCATAAACCCGGGACAATCCGCGATGGGAGCCACAATGGCTAACTGCGACACGGGCTGTGTTCAAGCCCTAAAGAAAACCCTGCTAGCTTAACCTGTCTGGGAACGTGGGACGCTTGCGTCCCACCCTAGTCAACAGCCAGTGGAATTGCGTTGCGCGAAATACAAATACCTCTATATGCTATAACTTCAATTTCTCAAACATATGACTATTTTACACCATTTTATAGATACACCTCTCCTGAATCGAACCACGTTGTCCGATTTCAAAAAGGCTTTACAGCAAAAGCAAAACATTAGATTATGTTAGAAGAGTACCCTGCCCAAAAAAATCACACTGCCATTTTCAAAGCAACTAGCATGCATCACAAATACCCAAAACACAGCTAAATACAACACTAACCTTTGACAATCTTCATCAGATGACACTCCTAGGACATCATGTTACACAATACATGAATTTTTTGTTCGATAAAGTTCATATTTATATATAAAAACAGCATTTTACATCGGCGCGTGATGTTCAGAAAATATTTTCCCTCAAATGCTTCCGGTGAAACAGCACTACAATTTACAAAATTACTATTCGAAAACATTGTTAAAATGTAATATTGTCATTCAAAGAATTATAGATTAACATCTCGTGAATGCAACCGCATTGCCAGATTTAAAAATAACTTTACTGGGAAATCACACTTTGCAATAAACGACGTGGTATGCTCAGAAAAATAGGCTAGGCGATACATGTTAGCGCCATCTTGGAACCATCTAAAATCAAATATACTATTGTAAATATTCCCTTACCTTTGATTATCTTCATCAGAAGGCACTTCCAGGGATCCCAGGTCCACAACAAATGTAGTTTTGTTCGAAAAAGTTTAAAAGTTCAAAAATAATTTATGTCCCAATAGTTCCTTCTTATTAGCGCTTTCCAAAGGCTACTCATAATGTACGAGGCGTGCGGGACTTGTCGTCACGAATGTGCAAAAAATATATATTTACGTTCGTTCAAACATGTCAAACGTTGTATAACATAAATCTTTAGGGCCTTTTTCAACCAGAGCTTCAATAATATTCAAGGCGGACAATTTCATTGTCTTACTAAACGTTTCGGAACAAAAGGGTTCCCATGGGCGCCCACGTCATAGTAGTAATGGCCCTCCCCCTGTGACCAACTTCCCAAGCCTCTCTTTGGGTCAGTTTCTACCATAGAAGACTCAAACCACTTTGTAAAGACTGTTGACATCTAGTGAAAGCCTTAGGAAGTGCTAAATGATTAATAAGTCCCTGTGTGTTTCAATGGCAAGGCTTGAAAGTGATTCCACTTCCTGTTAGGATTTGTCTCAGGGTTTTGACTGCCATATGAGTTCTGTTATACTCACAGACACCATTCAAACAGTTCTAGAAACTTTAGAGTGTTTTCTATCCAAATCTACCAATTATATGCATATTCTAGTTACTGGGCAGGAGTAGTAAGCAGATTAAATCGGGTACGTTTTTTATCCGGCCGTGCAAATACTGCCCCCTATCCCCAACAGGTTTTAATAGACAGCTAGTTAGCAACTAGGCTAGCTACTACACCAAATAGCTCCTCAGACCTGGTCTTGGTCGGCAGGATCACTGGACATAGAATAGCAGTCCCAGTAACTGATGCCAACTGCGTCGCGGGATCCAAACTAAAAAGTTAGCTAGCTACTAAAAAACGTTCCAATACACTTTCAAAACAACAAACTTTTCAAAACAACAAACCAAGCTCTCCCTCGTTCCGCGTTCAACAGGAAGTGTTACACGTATGTATGAATGCATGCATATGCTATATGTGTTCCATGAGGGAATGCCAGCGGTGTATACGCGTGTGTCCCGATGACTGCGTGGTAATCAGAAGCGTGTTGCATGTGTGTGTGAGTGCTGGTGTGTGTGCCGCTGTTGGCCAGTGTTAAACAAGTGGTGCTTGTGATTGCAAGTGTGTGTGTGTGGGAAGAATGGAGCGTAGATGTTAGTGACTTAAGGCCTAGATGCTGAGTGGAAGACAGTAGCAGAGGAGGAGGGATTCTGGTGGCTGTCCTGTGTGTGACGGTGGTAAAGCTCTCTGAGTCATCTCCCACTGGTCACATACTGGGTTGAATCAAAGTTGTTTCCACGTCATTTAAATGAAATGACGTTGAACCAATGTGGACTAGACGTTGGATTGAAGTCTGTTCCCAGTGGGCTCTGACCTGCCGTTCTCCACACGGCTCACATCCACCGTGTGGTAGTAGCAGGGAAATGCTGGTGTGGAAATCAGGGGGCTGAAACAGGAGCTGTTCTCTACAGCTGTCAATCCCCCAGCACCACACAGCCCTGCCAGCTCTCCAGGGAGAGGAGGGAGAGACAGGCCTCAGCATGGCACGCAGCATGAGACTAGGTGCCCCCAGCACCACACAGCCCTGCCAGCTCTCCAGGGAGAGGAGGGAGAGACAGGCCTCAGCATGGCACGCAGCATGAGACTAGGTGCCCCCAGCACCACACAGCCCTGCCAGCTCTCCAGGGAGAGGAGGGAGAGACAGGCCTCAGCATGGCACGCAGCATGAGACTAGGTGCCCCCAGCACCACACAGCCCTGCCAGCTCTCCAGGGAGAGGAGGGAGAGACAGGCCTCAGCATGGCACGCAGCATGAGACTAGGTGCCCCCAGCACCACACAGCCCTGCCAGCTCTCCAGGGAGAGGAGGGAGAGACAGGCCTCAGCATGGCACGCAGCATGAGACTAGGTGCCCCCAGCACCACACAGCCCTGCCAGCTCTCCAGGGAGAGGAGGGAGAGACAGGCCTCAGCATGGCACGCAGCATGAGACTAGGTGCCCCCAGCACCACACAGCCCTGCCAGCTCTCCAGGGAGAGGAGGGAGAGACAGGCCTCAGCATGGCACGCAGCATGAGACTAGGTGCCCCCAGCACCACACAGCCCTGCCAGCTCTCCAGGGAGAGGAGGGAGAGACAGGCCTCAGCATGGCACGCAGCATGAGACTAGGTGCCCCCAGCACCACACAGCCCTGCCAGCTCTCCAGGGAGAGGAGGGAGAGACAGGCCTCAGCATGGCACGCAGCATGAGACTAGGTGCCCCCAGCACCACACAGCCCTGCCAGCTCTCCAGGGAGAGGAGGGAGAGACAGGCCTCAGCATGGCACGCAGCATGAGACTAGGACAAAGTGGGAAAGATTGGGACAGAGGGGGTCAGACTGGGACAGAGTGGGACAGACTGGGTGAGAGTGGGACGGACTGGGGGAGAGTGGGACGGACTGGTGGAAAGTGGGACGGACTGGGTCAGACTGGGGGAGAGTGGATGGACTGAGGCAGACTGGGTGAGAGTGGGACAGACTGGGACAGACTGGGACAGACTGGGGGAGAGTGGGACGGACTGGTGGAAAGTGGGACGGACTGGGTCAGACTGGGGGAGAGTGGATGGACTGGGGCAGACTGGGTGAGAGTGGGACGGACTGGGTCAGACTGGGGGAGAGTGGGACAGACTGGGACAGACTGGGGGAGAATGGATGGACTGGGTCAGACTGGGGGAGAGTGGATGGACTGGGTAATAGTGGGACAGACTGGGACAGAAGTGAGCAGAGAGAGAGACAGATAGATCAGCATTCAGCAGACATTTACCCAGCCCAAACCACGACTGACACCCATTGTAGAATGTGTCATGAAAATTATATCGTGTGTGTGTGTGTGTGTGTGTTTAATGGTAGTGGTCATTGGGATGGTCCGTATCACAGTGCTTTGAGTCATGTAGATTGATAGGAGACCCATTCAGAGAAGGACAGAGAGAAGGAACGAGAGAAGGAACGAGAGAAGGAACGAGAGAAGGAACGAGAGAAGGAACGAGAGAAGGAACGAGAGAAGGACAGAGAGAAGGACAGAGAGAAGGAACGAGAGAAGGAACGAGAGAAGGAACGAGAGAAGGAACGAGAGAAGGAACGAGAGAAGGACAGAGAGACGGACAGAGAGAAGGAACGAGAGAAGGAACGAGAGAAGGACAGAGAGAAGGAACGAGAGAAGGACAGAGAGAAGGAACGAGAGAAGGACAGAGAGAAGGACAGAGAGAAGGAACGAGAGAAGGAACGAGAGAAGGACAGAGAGAAGGAACGAGAGAAGGAACGAGAGAAGGAACGAGAGAAGGAACGAGAGAAGGACAGAGAGAAGAACAGAGAGAAGGAACGAGAGAAGGAACGAGAGAAGGACAGAGAGAAGGAACGAGAGAAGGAACGAGAGAAGGAACGAGAGAAGGAACGAGAGAAGGACAGAGAGAAGGACAGAGAGAAGGAACAGAGAGAAGGACAGAGAGAAGGAACGAGAGAAGGACAGAGAGAAGGAACGAGAGAAGGAACGAGAGAAGGACAGAGAGAAGGACAGAGAGAAGGACAGAGAGAAGGAACGAGAGAAGGAACGAGAGAAAGACAGAGAGAAGGACAGAGAGAAGGACAGAGAGAAGGACAGAGAGAAGGAACGAGAGAAGGACAGAGAGAAGGAACGAGAGAAGGAACGAGAGAAGGACAGAGAGAAGGACAGAGAGAAGGACAGAGAGAAGGACAAAGAGAAGGACAGAGAGAAGGAACGAGAGAAGGAACGAGAGAAGGAACGAGAGAAGGACAGAGAGAAGGAACGAGAGAAGGAACGAGAGAAGGAACAGAGAGAAGGACAGAGAGAAGGACAGAGAGAAGGACAGAGAGACGTAAGAAGAATGTGAATGTACAGGAAGGAGAGAAGAGAGTGCCAATTAAACCATTCTCTTCCGATATAAATCCATCAACATGACTGGATTCCAGACCAGTCCCGGAAATTCCTGGGATGACAAGTGGGCTGGTGAAATGCAGGACTACGGGTCTTAACGCAGACTGAAGGGAAACCGCATGCTAGTGAGGCTACCAAGAATTTAGACAGACACACACTGCCTTTTGCTCACACACACACACACACACACACACACACACACACACACACACACACACACACACACACAAAAACACATTCAAAAACCCTCTCTCACAGAACACACATGGTACACACACACACACACACACACAAAAACACATTCAAAAACCCTCTCTCACGGAACACACATGGTACACACACACACACACACACACCTACAGCTGTGCTCCAGATGGGTTAGTGACATAATAGTGGGGCGTGAGATCCTTCATGCCAGAGTGTAAGTGTTGTACAGTGTCTAACACAGCAGAAGCAGAAAGAGATCATGTTTTTTATTACCGCCTCCTCAAACGGGCGTGAAGCTACCCGCTTGTGTGTGTGATGTGTAATGTGTGTGTGTTATGTCCACTTGTTCTAATAACAGAAAACCGTGCAGCATCTATGTTCATGTCTAAAGATACATCACTTGATGAAATGATTGAATGACTTCCACATAAACCATTCTATCAAGCTCAGACTCTCTCCTCTTTACATTTGTCTGTTTCTTCCCTGAATATGGCACCACTGTTACTGTAACTACATCAGATCTCTGTATTTGCTTTCACAATGTCATACAGTGCCAGCAGGTGGGGCTGTTGTTTGATTTTATGGACTCTCCTCCTAATCATTTTGTTGTTGTATTTAACCAGGCAAGTCAGTTAAGAACAAATTCTTATTTACAATGATGGCCTACTGGGGAACAGTGGGTTAACTGCCTTGTTCAAGGGCAGAATGACAGATTTTTACCTTGTCAGCTCAGGGATTTGATCCAGCAACCTTTCAGTTACTGGCCCAACTCTCAAACCACTAGGCTACCTGCTGCCCCAATAAGAAGAAAGGACGAGGTAGACACTTGTCATTCATTATACATTTCACACCATTCATCCTGTTTCTCCTTGTTCTACTTATCGTTATAGGGTTCTGTGTTCCACTCAGGAAACAGTTCTACTCATCATTATAAGGTTCTGTGTTCCACTCAGGAACAGAAGGAGTTCTATTCATCATTATAAGGTTCTGTGTTCCACTCAGGAACAGAAGGAGTTCTACTCATCATTATAAGGTTCTGTGTTCCACTCAGGAACAGGAGTTCTACTCATCATTATAAGGTTCTGTGTTCCACTCAGGAAACAGAAGGAGTTCTATTCATCATTATAAGGTTCTGTGTTCCACTCAGGAAACAGAAGGAGTTCTACTCATCATTATAAGGTTCTGTGTTCCACTCAGGAACAGGAGTTCTACTCATCATTATAAGGTTCTGTGTTCCACTCATTAAACAGAAGGAGTTCTACTCATCATTATAAGGTTCTGTGTTCCACTCATTAAACAGATGGAGTTCTACTCATCATTATAAGGTTCTGTGTTCCACTCAGGAAACAGAAGGAGTTCTACTCATCATTATAAGGTTCTGTGTTCCACTCATTAAACAGAAGGAGTTCTACTCATCATTATAAGGTTCTGTGTTCCACTCAGGAAACAGAAGGAGTTCTACTCATCATTATAAGGTTCTGTGTTCCACTCAGGAAACAGAAGGAGTTCTACTCATCATTATAAGGTTCTGTGTTCCACTCAGGAAACAGAAGGAGTTCTACTCATCATTATAAGGTTCTGTGTTCCACTCAGGAAACAGAAGGAGTTCTACTCATCATTATAAGGTTCTGTGTTCCACTCAGGAACAGGAGTTCTACTCATCATTATAAGGTTCTGTGTTCCACTCAGGAACAGGAGTTCTACTCATCATTATAAGGTTCTGTGTTCCACTCAGGAAACAGAAGGAGTTCTACTCATCATTATAAGGTTCTGTGTTCCACTCAGGAACAGGAGTTCTACTCATCATTATAAGGTTCTGTGTTCCACTCAGGAAACAGAAGGAGTTCTATTCATCATTATAAGGTTCTGTGTTCCACTCAGGAAACAGAAGGAGTTCTATTCATCATTATAAGGTTCTGTGTTCCACTCAGGAAACAGAAGGAGTTCAACTCATCATTATAAGGTTCTGTGTTCCACTCAGGAACAGGAGTTCTACTCATCATTATAAGGTTCTGTGTTCCACTCAGGAACAGGAGTTCTACTCATCATTATAAGGTTCTGTGTTCCACTCATTAAACAGAAGGAGTTCTACTCATCATTATAAGGTTCTGTGTTCCACTCAGGAAACAGAAGGAGTTCTACTCATCATTATAAGGTTCTGTGTTCCACTCAGGAACAGGAGTTCTACTCATCATTATAAGGTTCTGTGTTCCACTCATTAAACAGAATGAGTTCTACTCATCATTATAAGGTTCTGTGTTCCACTCAGGAACAGAAGGAGTTATATTCATCATTATAAGGTTCTGTGTTCCACTCTGGAACAGAAGGAGTTCTACTCATCATTATAAGGTTCTGTGTTCCACTCAGGAACAGAAGGAGTTCTATTCATCATTATAAGGTTCTGTGTTCCACTCAGGAAACAGAAGGAGTTCTATTCATCATTATAAGGTTCTGTGTTCCACTCAGGAAACAGAAGGAGTTCTACTCATCATTATAAGGTTCTGTGTTCCACTCAGGAAACAGAAGGAGTTCTATTCATCATTATAAGGTTCTGTGTTCCACTCAGGAACAGAAGGAGTTCTATTCATCATTATAAGGTTCTGTGTTCCACTCAGGAAACAGAAGGAGTTCTATTCATCATTATAAGGTTCTGTGTTCCACTCAGGAAACAGAAGGAGTTCTACTCATCATTATAAGGTTCTGTGTTCCACTCAGGAACAGAAGGAGTTCTACTCATCATTATAAGGTTCTGTGTTCCACTCAGGAAACAGAAGGAGTTCTACTCATCATTATAAGGTTCTGTGTTCCACTCAGGAAACAGAAGGAGTTCTACTCATCATTATAAGGTTCTGTGTTCCACTCAGGAACAGAAGGAGTTCTATTCATCATTATAAGGTTCTGTGTTCCACTCAGGAAACAGAAGGAGTTCTATTCATCATTATAAGGTTCTGTGTTCCACTCAGGAACAGAAGGAGTTCTATTCATCATTATAAGGTTCTGTGTTCCACTCAGGAAACAGAAGGAGTTCTATTCATCATTATAAGGTTCTGTGTTCCACTCAGGAAACAGAAGGAGTTCTACTCATCATTATAAGGTTCTGTGTTCCACTCAGGAACAGAAGGAGTTCTACTCATCATTATAAGGTTCTGTGTTCCACTCAGGAAACAGAAGGAGTTCTACTCATCATTATAAGGTTCTGTGTTCCACTCAGGAAACAGAAGGAGTTCTACTCATCATTATAAGGTTCTGTGTTCCACTCAGGAAACAGAAGGAGTTCTACTCATCATTATAAGGTTCTGTGTTCCACTCAGGAACAGAAGGAGTTCTATTCATCATCATAAGGTTCTGTGTTCCACTCAGGAAACAGAAGGAGTTCTACTCATCATTATAAGGTTCTGTGTTCCACTCAGGAACAGAAGGAGTTCTATTCATCATCATAAGGTTCTGTGTTCCACTCAGGAAACAGAAGGAGTTCTACTCATCATTATAAGGTTCTGTGTTCCACTCAGGAACAGAAGGAGTTCTATTCATCATCATAAGGTTCTGTGTTCCACTCAGGAAACAGAAGGAGTGTTGTCATTCTATCTTTTGTCTACCCCTCCCTCCTTCTTTCCCTCTCTCTTTTTTCTTTGACTGTACCTGCTATCTATAAACTCATCCACCCCATCTCTCTCTCTCCCTCCTTTCCTTTCAGAGAAAACCCTTGTAAGCCTGAGAGACATCTGTTCTCTTTGTGTATCCTTCCTTTGAGGTTGACGGGGCGACAGCAAGAAATGAGAAGGAAACAGAGAAACCAAGAAATAGAAAGGGAGAAGAGTCTAACAGGTTGTCAGTCAGATATATATATATATATATAGAGAGAGAGAGAGAGAGACAGAGAGAGCGAGAGAGAGAGAGAGAGAGAGAGAGAGAGAGAGAGAGAGAGAGAGAGACAGAGAGAGACAGAGAGAGAGAGAGAGAGAGAGAGAGAGACAGACAGAGAGAGACAGAGAGAGAGAGAGAGAGAGAGAGAGAGAGAGAGAGAGAGACAGACAGAGAGAGACAGAGAGAGAGAGAGAGAGAGAGAGAGAGAGAGAGAGAGAGAGAGAGAGAGAGAGAGAGAGAGAGAGAGAGAGAGAGAGAGAGAGAGAGAGAGAGAGAGACAGAGAGAGAGAGACAGAGAGAGAGAGAGCGAGAGAGAGAGAGAGACAGAGAGAGAGAGAGAGAGAGAGAGAGAGAGAGAGAGCGAGAGAGCAGGTCAGTTTGATGACATGACATGTAAATGCAACTGTTCTTTCCTTTTCAGAGTGTGCTTCCTGGGAATCTCAATTTCCTGCTCAGTAAAGGTCCTAAGACAAGGGCGGAGTCTGTCTCCATAGTGATGATGTCATCCCGCCCTTCCCTTCGGTCATGGTTAACCCCACTGTGAACAGCACCCTGTAACTCAATTCCTCATTGTTTTAAAAAATCCCAGAATGGCCTGTGGTACTGTAATAACCCTCTGACTCCCCCCCGCAAGTGCTTTTGTAAACATTGCCGTGACAGGTTGGATTGAACCAGAGGAGAGCAGAGAGACTTGTCCCCTGATCTGCTGTGAGGTAACAGAGAGAGAGGGGGGGGAGAGAGAGAGAGAGAGAGAGAGTTGCCAAAAGAAAAAGGCAACCAGTGAAGAACAAACACCATTGTAAATAATATTTTCCCTTTTGCACTTTAACTATTTGCACATCAATATAACACTGTACATATCCATAATATGATATTTAAAATGTCTATATTCCTTTGAAACTTCGTGTAATGTTTTCTGTTAATTTGTGGTTGTTTTTTTCACTTTTGTTTATTATCTAGTTCACTTGCTTTGGCAACGTAAACATATGTTTCCTATGCCAATAAAGCCCTTTGAATTCAATTAAATTGACACAGAGAGAGAGAGAGAGAGAGAGAGAGAGAGAGAGAGAGAGAGAGAGAGAATCCCTTCCCTTGGCCCAGCAGAGCAGCCCAGAGAGGAGAAGTGGTGTATGTGGCATTCTGCTGTTCTCTGAGACCTGCTGGGCTGGTTTTTGTGGGGTCATTAAAATTCCAGCTCCCTTCTGCACCTTCACCTTCAGCACAGCTACAGCTCACAGCTACATGTTGGCTCTTGTCCACGAGCCGCCTCTCTCTGCTTCTGTCTCTCTCTCTCCCTCCCTCTTTCAAAGCTCAGCTCACTTTCTATGTATAATCCCACTCTCTCACTCTCTTTCTCTCAAATTCAATTTAGCTTTCTCCCTGTTTGTCTTTCACTCTCTTTGTCACTTTTCTGTTAATCTCTCTCATTTCCTGACCCATGTCTCTCTCTGCCCAACTCTATCTCTCTTTCCCCCTACCTAGTCTTTATCTCTTTCTCTCTATTCCCCAAACTAGTCTTTATCTTTCTCTCTCTCTCTCTCTCACAATCTTGTCTTTATCTCACACTTTCTTTTTCTCTCTTTTCTTGTTCTCCACTGAGGCATGTTCTCTGCTCTCTACAGATGTCACCTTCATTCAAATATCTGAGAAACAAACAGAAAAAAGTCAAACCTGCCTGTACTCCTCACAACACCATTTTACTAAACAACAACATCCCTCTGCAGGCAGCAATGGCTACGTGAAGTCTCTGTAGCTAGTAGAGTGGAGAGGAATGGTTGGTTGGCTTTGAAGAGGTCTTGAATGACCCTTTTATCAGCACATTCACCCAGTGTGTGTGTGTGTGTGTGTGTGTGTGTGTGTGTGTGTGTGTGTGTGTGTGTGTGTGTGTGTGTGTGTTCTAGTTCAAGAGCAGGACATTGTTCCTTACTTCCTGCCCTCTTAAGCCTTGTCCTTTTGTTTAGGGTGACCCTCATCCCCCACCTCCCCCTCACTCACCCCTTTAACCTTTCTACCCCCACCCCCCTCTACCCCCCTTTCTCTCCTTCTCTCTCTCTCTCTCTCTCTCTCTGTCTCCTCTCCTCTCCTCTCTCTCTCTCTCTCTCTCTCTCTATCTCTCTCTCTCTCTCAAATCAAAGGGCTTTATTGGCATGGGAAACATATGTTAACATTGCCAAAGCAAGTTAAATAGATAATAAACAAAAGTGAAATAAACAATCAGAAATTAACAGTAAACATTACACTCACAAAAGGTTCAAAGGAATAAAGACATTTCAAATGTCATATTGTGTCTATATACTGAGTTGTAATGATGTGTAAATACATACAAAAGGGAAAATAAATAAATATGGGTTGTATTTACAATGGTGTTTGTTCTTCACTGGTTGCCCTTTTCTTGTGGCAACAGGTCACACTGTGGTATTTCACCCAATAGATATGGGAGTTTATGAAAATTGGATTTGTTTTCGAATTCTTTGTGGGTCTGTGTAATCTGGGGGAATATGTGTCTCTAATATGGTCATACATTTGGCAGGAGGTTAGGAAGTGCTGGAAACGGCAGATTTTTTTGTGTAATATCTACATAGGTGTACAGACGCCCATTATCAGCAACCATCAGTCCTTTGTTCCAATGGCACGTTGTGTTAGCTAATACAAGTTTATCATTTTAAAAGGCTAATTGATCATTAGAAAACCCTTTTGCAATTATGTTAGCACAGCTGAAAACTGTAGTTCTGATTAAAGAAGCAATAAAATTGGCCTTCTTTAGACTAGTTGAGTATCTGGAGCATCAGCATTTGTGGGTTCGATTACAGGTTCAAAATGTCCAGAAACAAATAACTTTCTTCCGAAACTCGTCAGTTTATTCTTATTCTGAGAAATGAAGGCTATTCCATGAGAGAAATTGTCAAGAAACTGAAGATCTCGTACAACGCTGTGTACTACTCCCTTCCTAAACTGGCAGCTTCATTAAATAGTACCCGCAAAACACCAGTCTCAACGTCAACAGTGAAGAGGCGAATCCGAGATGCTGGCCTTCTAGGCAGAGTTCCTCTGTCCAGTGTCTGTGTACTTTTGCCCATCTTAATGTTTTATTTTTATTGGCCAGTCTGAGATATGGCTTTTTCATAGCAACTCTGCTTTTTCAACCATTGCTTTATTGCTCACAACCTGCGTGACAAAGTTCAGAATGACTCGAGGTAAGATAATGTTACCACCTGCCATGGCTGTTACTAGTGTAAACACTGTCGAAACAAACCGTAGCATCCTGGGTCAGACAAGGACACCTAAAGAGTTATGGACTACCGCATGAAACTTTAGACTTCTCAAATCAGATTATACCAAGGTAGGCTGTGCGAAGGGAAATTACAGTGCATTATAACAAAAGTGTTTCATCTTAATGATAGCAAGACTTCCACACCAATCGAAAACACATTAACCCAATAACAGTGTATTCGTTCTGGATAAGAGCATCAGTGCCTTCGGAAAGAATTCAGACCAGTTAACTTTTTCCACATTTTGTTGGTTTTGGTTACAGCCTTATTCTAAAATGTATTATTTTCCTCATAAATCAACACACAATACTCCATAATGACAAAGCAAAAAAAAAAATGTTTTGTAATGTTTGCTAATTTAAATTTAAAAAATAATGACTGAAATATCACATTTACATAAGTATTCAGACCCTTTACTCAGTACTTTGTTGAAGCACCTTTGGCAGCGATTACAGTCTTGAGTATTCTTGGGTATGACGCTACAAGCTTGGCACACAAGTATTTGTGGAGTTTTTCCCATTCTTCTCTGCAGATCCTCTCAAGCTCTGTCAGGTTGGATGGGGAGCGTTGCTGCACAGCTATTTTCAGGTCTCTCCAGAGATGTTCGATCGGGTTCAAGTCCGGGCTCTGGCTGGGCCACTCAGGGACATTCAGAGACTTGTCCTGAAACCACTCCTGCGTTGTCTTGGCAGTGTGCTTAGGGTCGTGGTCCTATTGGAAGGTGAACCTTCGCCCCAGTCTGTCCTGAACGCTCTGGAGGTTTTCATCAAGGATCTCTCTCTACTTTGCTCTGTTCATCTTTGCCTCAATCCTGACTAGTCTCCCAGTCCCTCCAAGCAGGCTGTCATGTGACTTTTACTGAGGAGTGGCTTCCGTCTGGTCACTCTACCATAAATGCCTGATTGGTGGAGTGCTGCAGAGATGGTTGTCCTTCTGGAAGTTTCTCCCATCTCCACAGTGGAACTCTACAGCTCTGTCAGAGTGACCATTGGGTTCTTGGTCACCTCCCTGACAAAGGCCCTTCTCCCCCGATTGCTCAGTTTGGCCAGGCAGCCAGCTCTAGAAAGAGTCTTGGTGGTTCCAAACTTCTTCCATTTAAGAATGATGGAGGCCACTGTGTTCTTGGGGACCTTCAATGCTGCAGAAATGTTTTGGTACCCCCTTTCCCAGATCTGTGCCTCGACACAATCCTGTCTCAGAGCTCTACTGACAATTCCTTCTACCTCAAGGCTTGTTTTTTGCTTTGACATGCACTGTCAACTGTGGGACCTTATATAGACAGGTGTGTGACTTTCCAAATCATGTCCAATCAATTGAATTGACCACAGGTGGACTCTAATCAAGTTGTAGAAACATCTCAAGGATGATCAATGGAAACAGGATGCACCTGAGCTCAATGTCAAGTCTCATAGTAAAGGGTCTGAATACTTATGTAAATAAGGTATTTCTGTTTTGAATTTTTAATACATTTGCAAAATTGTAAAAAAAAAAAACAACTGTTTTCGCTTTGTGATTATGGGGTATTGTGTGTAGATTGCTGAAGAATGTTTTTTATTTAATCCATTTTAGAATAAGGCTGTAACGTAACAAAATGTGGAAAAAATCAAGGGGTCTGAATAGGCCTTCCCTGTGGCTCAGTTGGTAGAGCATGGTGTTTGCAACGCCAGGGTTGTGGGTTCAATTCCCATGGGGGGCCAAGTACAAAAAAAAAAAATAATAAATAAATTATGAAATGTATGCATTTACTACTGTAAGTTGCTCTGGATAAGAGTGTCTGCGAAATGACTAAAATGTACTTTCCGAAAGCACTGTGTATATGTAAAAATGTACTTTCCAAAAGCACTGTATATGTAAAAATGTAAGTTGGGTGGGAGTTAGATGATCCCAGACCTGCTCATGAAAGGGAACACCTGGTATGTCAGATGTGTAGGCTGTCTATATAGAAATCATATCTGCATGTTATTTTTTTCATAAGCCTCATATAGACATGTCAGAACATGAACAATGGGAGGTTACGCATGTTGGTTTGGGTGGAATGCTGGAAACGTGCATGCCTAGGTGTGTAACCAGCCAATCATTCACTTGCGTCAGCTCCACGCAGTTAAAAGTTGAGACAGAGCTGTAATTTATGTATTATGGAATCTGTTGAAAGCATTGAAGGCATCGTTTATCTGGGCGGTTGTTTTACACGCTCTGTTAATTGTTGCCCTGTTCAGTGCAAGGTCGATGAATTCCAGTCTGAAGTGTGTGTGTAGTGTGTGTGTGAGAGAGAGTGAGAGAGAGAGAGTGAGAGAGAGACAGACGGACGGACGGACGGACAGACAGAGACAGCAAGAGAGACAGACAGAGAGAGGGACAGACAGAGCGTGTGTCTGTAGTATGTGTGTGGAAGGGGGGAGGAGTTAAGCTGTGGCGTGTGTGTGGCGTTTGGAGTAAACAAGGTTCACATTTTTTTTAAATATGTGGCAAGCATCAAAGCCAGGATTGCCCTTTCACCCTTTGTCATTTATGTTTACCAGGGCACTGGGGTGCAAACGATCACATCCCATCATTACCACGGCACAGTCCAGGAAGTTCAGCCATCAATGGACACGGGACTTCCACATGATAAAACATTGATTGTGTAGATAAAAGGCCATAGGCCTACAGACATCTACTGCTTTACTGGCCTATAGACTTACCTCTGAATGTGTGTTACATAAACAACCAATGTTTTACCTATTAGGCTATTATTGTATTTCTGTGTAATACTTCTATAGGCAACCTGTAGGTTTCGGCAGGATCATGGTGACTGTGTAGGGGCACTAAGTATGTGAATATGGTTTGGGGTTGGTCTGGAGAGGGGGCTAGAATTTAGCATTTTTCAAGCACCTGAAACAGCTTTTTTTCCTGTAATCTAGAGCCATAAATATTATGCTTATTTCTATGTAAAAAAAATATGTTTCTAGTTTTGCATATCTAAGTATATCTCTTCAGATGTCTGTATCCTCCTGATTGGTGGTTATATTGTTAAATAAACTAAATATGCTTCTCTGCATCTCTGCTCAAATCTGAGTAAAAGATTGAAAGTAATGTGACTTATTCAGTACATTTAGTAATTTCTTGATTTTCTAAAGTCTATCGACCTTGCCAGCATGCATGCCTGCTAAAATAGTTAGGCAAGATAGCTACTCTAACTTCATTAATAGCCTGAAATGTATTCTGGGTAGTTAGTTATGAGGTTGGGAGATTGGAAAGCTTTCTGGGCAAGCTAAAGCCTACTTCATAAAGTTGCTAGGTAGCTAGTAGTATTACAGAAGAAGAAAAAAATATAGTTAGTTTCATAGTTATTTTTTTTAAAAACAGGACAAATCTGAGGGGGCACGTCCCCCCTACTGGCTTGATGCCTCTGACTCTGTGTCCTGTCACAGGCCTATTTACTGCGTGTGTTTGTCCTACCATAATCCCCTTCGTCCTGTAGGTCTACTGGAAATGCTGTTTGAATATGCTAACAACCAGAAACCTTTCCAGTCAGTCAGTATCACAAAAACAAGGAGGGGGGAGACCACCCAAATCCCTGCACTTAGTAGACATATTTCTACTACTGGTCAGGCGCCTGACGAACACAGCAGAACTTCCTGCTTCCCCTCCCCCTATGACACACCAGTTTCGTTTTTTCCTCCTCTCTCTCTCTCTTCTCCTTTGATGCCAAATCCCATCCCTCGACCGGGTGAGGAGCGCCGTGAGTGGCTGAGCGGTCCTTGCAACAGCTGCGAGTTGCCTCTATCCAACACGGGAGTTGGCGGAATTGAGCTCAGTGCAGAACGACGAACAGCGGCTTTGTCACGCATTGCCCCAGCCCCGGACCAGCAGCCCAAACGCACATCGACATATCGCTACATTCATGACCGGACAGGGATTAAGTGGCGAAGGAGACCATTTCACAGAAGAGATTGAACGGATTTTACGCAGGTAGGAATATGATACGTGTGTGTCTGGACGCTTTGTATTCTAAACGGGCTCTGTGAAAGCAACGCTATAATAAATCACCCAGCCGGGACGTCTATGCAGCAGTATGTGTTGGAGATCGACTATATTGTAGCCTAGTTCTTTTGCGCAGCCCACCAGATCTTCATGGTTGCTGGAAGGGAATTTTTACATTTTATAAATGATATAGCAGTCTACTACGTTCTGTAGATCGGCTTTAGTGTAGTTCATCTCAAACATCCACCGTGTTTTCGCGGATAAAACCTACCGAAATGCGGGTATTAACATCGTATGCTAGGACCTATACGATTTATATAGATGTAGGCTTTTTGATGTGCGTTACAATTGGAAAATGCAGTGTCAGCATCGAGTCTTTGTGCTGTTCGACGCAGTCCCCCTCGTCTCTGTGTGTATCTGTAGGCCTACGTGCAAACTTGCTCGAGCAGCGATTTGTACCTGGCACGTATACCGTAGACCCCGTATATCTACCTCCGGTGATCAACATACTCTCTCGGGAACGTTTTGTTATCGTGCGACAATGATTGTATCGCGCTGTACAGTAGCTTATACGCACTGTAATTGCATCATGACGCTCGTCATTGACAGGAAAATAATATAATAAAACTGTTTCTAAGTTTGGGAGACTTTTCCCTATCTACTCAATCTTCTAGTTTGAAGAGTTATCAATGGTAAACATGATGAGTTTCCGTTTCACCAATTTTATCAGTTTAACATTACCCAGGAAAGTAAACGATGGGATTACGCATATTGTTTTACACCCAATAAAATGCAATGCTTATTGACTCTGTCAAGGGGCTGACTAACAGTTGATCTAATGACACATACCCAGGACCTTGGAAACCTATGAGGCATACATTTTAGGTATTATTTTCCATCTATGCTTATTTCTCTCACAAACTGTCTGTCTCTCATATCATTTCTCTATCTATCTTTCAGGACTGTCGGGTTTTAGGAGTGCCCCTGGTGACCATGGATAAAGCTTTGCATATTCTACAGAAACCGACAGACTCAACCGACAAGGTCCTTGGTGGTGGAACGGGAATACCTCTGGATATGAGTTTAGGGGACCGGGTATTCACGGAACAATCTATTAGACTTAGCAATAAAATCCCCTTAGTGAAGCCCTATTTCAAAAAGAAACACGGACAGAGGAAACTGGACTCAAAATGCCTCCGTTCGCGTCAGGACCCAATCCTGACCACATTACTGAGTACGGATGCTCTTGTTACCGGAGACGGAGTGTTTGTCCCCAGGAACCCTCCGCCAAGGACAGCTGGGAACCTGTGCACTGCTGTGGTGGTCAAACAGGCACGGATTGGTGGGCCTGTGTGCCGGAAAGAATCGTCAGCTACCGGTGTAACGGCTATGATTACCGGCGACACGGAAATGGCGGACGACGCCGCCGAGTTGGAGGAGACAGAAGGGGGGGTAACCAAGGTGCCGGTAAATCTCCAGCGCGTGACAATAGACTCTAACGAGCGCAGATTCCAGCTCAAACTTCACCCCCGGGCGCGCGATGTGGCGGCGGCGCCCCCCACACCTGATACCGCTCTAGTATCCCCTCCATGCCAGGGGGGCAACACGATGATTGACCTATTTGCTTCTAAAGCCTTGCGGGGGGCAAATTGCCTCACCATTAAAGACAGTAAGAAAGCCCCCAGTCTTCAGGCTGACAAAGGCGAGATATTTCAGGATAAAAGCGAAGAGGCCTCCCTGGACCTAGTTTTTGATCTGCTAACCCAGCTCCAGTATCACACGCACCAAGCCGACTCGGTTTCCATCTGTGTGGATTTCCTGCAGGGGTTGTGTGTGTACGGGAGTGACTGCGCTTACCACCATACTGTGCTGCCCTACCACTGGCAGATCTGCAGGAGTGATACTGAAAGCTGGCAAAGCGTTGCGGATGATTCACAGGATCAGTTGGAGAGGCTTTATTGCAATCCGGACAATGAACAAGTCAGGCTCAAGTTTCAGTAAGTGCTTTTATTTAGTTACAGTGGTTCCTCCTGGTTTATGTTCTATATGAATGTAGCCTAATAGAGCTGAGATTGTATTTACAGTTTTAAGACAGGAGTGCTTTGATATGAGAAAGGTATGGTGTTTGATATCTCAGTTTCAGTAGGTGTGTGCGGGTGGTGTGTTGTAATGGTTAACTGAGTCGTTTTGGTTCCCGACTTCCCCTATCTCAGTTCTTATTTGGGTGTCATTCTTATGGCACGTTGAGTTCCTGCAATAGTGTGTGTGCTCTTTCTGCTCCCAAACCAAGCCTTCTCATTGGTTGAAACAGCTCAAACCAGGAAGTGCTGTACCCATGGCAGCTTAGAGCTGGGAACTTGCATGACCTACTGCTGCCTGGTGCGGTCACTGACACACACGCACTGGCTGTCTCTCTCACGAACACACAAGCACACACAAACACACACAAGCACTTGGCACGCACTAGCAGACAGGCATACAAAGTGTGCTCTGATTCAAGCTATACACCCCACATTCACACAATGACACAGTTAGCTATGTCACCACACACACGCACCTCACAAGTTATTCAGGGAACTGAGGGGTTCGTTTATGTGTCTCTGTGTGTGACTGTGCGTGTTGTTGATTTTAGGTTTTAAAGTGAAACTACATGCAAACCTTCCCACCCACAGGATATGCACCTGTCCATGAGAACCCAAATGAAGTCAAGCTCTTATTTGAATATGCAACACACTCACATGGGTCTAAAGTTACTGTATTAGGTGTTGGTGATAGCAGCTTAGTATAGTACTGTCACTTTCCAAACATTATAAATGGCCAGTCTGTATACAGAGCCAAAATACCACAGTAACTACCAGTGTAGTCACCTAGAGAGTGGCTGTGTACCAGTGTAACCACCTAGAGAGTGGCTGTGCACCAGTGTAATCACCGAGAGTGGCTGTGTACCAGTGTAACCACCTAGAGAGTGGCTGTGTACCAGTGTAACCACCTAGAGAGTGGCTGTGTACCAGTGTAATCACCTAGAGAGTGACTGTGTACCAGTGTAGTCACCTAGAGAGTGACTGTGTACCAGTGTAGTCACCTAGAGAGTGGCTGTGTACCAGTGTAACCACCTAGAGAGTGGCTGTGTACCAGTGTAACCACCTAGAGAGTGGCTGTGTACCAGTGTAATCACCGAGAGTGACTGTGTACCAGTGTAGTCACCTAGAGAGTGACTGTGTACCAGTGTAGTCACCTAGAGAGTGGCTGTGTACCAGTGTAACCACCTAGAGAGTGGCTGTGTACCAGTGTAACCACCTAGAGAGTGGCTGTGTACCAGTGTAGTCACCTAGAGAGTGGCTGTGTACCAGTGTAGTCACCTAGAGAGTGGCTGTGTACCAGTGTAACCACCTAGAGAGTGGCTGTTTACCAGTGTAACCACCTAGAGAGTGGCTGTGTACCAGTGTAACCACCTAAAGAGTGGCTGTGTACCAGTGTAGTCACCTAGAGAGTGGCTGTGTACCAGTGTAGTCACCTAGAGAGTGGCTGTGTACCAGTGTAGTCACCTAGAGAGTGGCTGTGTACCAGTGTAGTCACCTAGAGAGTGGCTGTGTACCAGTGTAGTCACCTAGAGAGTGGCTGTGTACCAGTGTAGTCACCTAGAGAGTGGCTGTGTACCAGTGTAACCACCTAGAGAGTGGCTGTGTACCAGTGTAACCGCCTAGAGAGTGGCTGTGTACCAGTGTAGTCACCTAGAGAGGGGCTGTGTACCAGTGTAGTCACCTAGAGAGGGGCTGTGTACCAGTGTAGTCACCTAGAGAGTGGCTGTGTACCAGTGTAGTCACCTAGAGAGTGGCTGTGTACCAGTGTAGTCACCTAGAGAGTGGCTGTGTACCAGTGTAGTCACCTAGAGAGTGGCTGTGTACCAGTGTAGTCACCTAGAGAGTGGCTGTGTACCAGTGTAACCACCTAGAGAGTGGCTGTGTACCAGTGTAACCACCTAGAGAGTGGCTGTGTACCAGTGTAGTCACCTAGAGAGTGGCTGTGTACCAGTGTAGTCACCTAGAGAGTGGCTGTGTACCAGTGTAATCACCTAGAGAGTGGCTGTGTACCAGTGTATTCACCTAGAGAGTGGCTGTGTACCAGTGTAACCACCTAGAGAGTGGCTGTGTACCAGTGTAACCACCTAGAGAGTGGCTGTGTACCAGTGTAACCGCCTAGAGAGTGGCTGTGTACCAGTGTAGTCACCTAGAGAGTGGCTGTGTACCAGTGTAGTCACCTAGAGAGTGGCTGTGTACCAGTGTAGTCACCTAGAGAGTGGCTGTGTACCAGTGTAGTCACCTAGAGAGTGGCTGTGTACCAGTGTAGTCACCTAGAGAGTGGCTGTGTACCAGACTAGTAAACACAGTTAACTTCCCGGGGCTAGCCACCCTAGTCAACAGCCAGTGGAATCGCGTGCCGCGAAATACAAATACCACAAAAATGCTATAACTTCAATTTCTCAAACATATGACTATTTTACACCCTTTTAAAGATAAGACTCTCGTTAATCTAACCACATTGTCCGATTTTCAAAAGGCTTTCCAGCGAAAAGCAAAACATTAGATTATGTCAGGAGAGTAGCCTCCCAAAAATAATCACACAGCCATTTTCAAAGCAAGCATATATGTCACAAAAACCAAAACCACAGCTAAATGCAGCACTAACCTTTGATGATCTTCATCAGATGACACTCCTAGGGCATTATGTTATACAATACATGCATGTTTTGTTCAATCAAGTTCATATTTATATCAAAAACCAGCTTTTTACATTAGCATGTGATGTTCAGAACTAGCATACCCACCGAAAACGTCCGGTGAATTTACTAAATTACTCATGATAAACGTTCACAAAATACATAACAATTATTTTAAGAATTATAGATACTGAACTCCTTTATGCAATCGCGTGTCAGATTTTAAAATAGTTTTTCGGCGAAAGCACATTTTGCAATATTCTGAGTACATAGCTCGGCCATCACGGCTAGCTATTTTGGCACCCACCAAGTTTGGGACTCACTAAACTCAGAATTACTTTTAGAAAAATTGGATTACCTTTGCTGTTCTTCGTCAGAATGCACTCCCAGGACTTCTACTTCAACAACAAATGTTGTTTTGGTTCCAAATAATCCATAGTTATATTCAAATAGCTCTGTTTTGTTCGTGCGTTCAGGTCACTATCCGAAGGGTGACGCGCGAGTGCCTTTCGTGACAAAACAGAGCTGTTGTACTTTGCCCAGAGACAGCAGACACCCCATTCCACTTTCTGGCGGCTTTAGAGAGCCAATGGGAACCTTAGAAAGTGTCACGTTACACACAGATGCTGTATTTTCGATAGAGATGCAACAGAAGGACAACAAATTATCAGACAGGGCACTTCCTGTATGGAATCGTCTCAGGTTCTGGCCTGCCAAATTAGTTCTGTTATACTCACAGACACCATTCAAACAGTTTTAGAAACTTTAGAGTGTTTTCTATCCAAATCTACTAATTATATGCATATTCTCGTTTCTGGGCAAGAGTAGTAACCAGTTTAAATCGGGTACGTTTTTTATCCGGCCGTGCAAATACCTCCCCCTATCCCCAACAGGTTTTAACAAACCTTTTACATTTACATTTTTTACATTTTAGTCATTTAGCAGACGCTCTTATCCAGAGCGACTTACAGTAGTGAATGCATACATTTCATTTCATGCATTTAAAATTTTTTTTATTTATATATTTTTTTCTTACATTCGCTCAGAAAACCAAAGTAGACATTGTAACAGTCAGTATATAGACAGGTTGTAGGACTTGTATTTAAGTTTCAAATACTTCCCATTAGTCTTTTTTTAAAGGGTTTTTGTTTTCTTCTTTAATGCTTACTGTTGTGAAGTGTTAGACCATCCAATTTCAAACAACGGCCTCCAATACGCTCTCGGCATGGTCCTCACATGCTCAGAATTTTAATTCACATTTATGCAAGTAAAACGGTACTTAATTTCCCAGAGTCTATCAGATGTGGATCTGGAAGATCCCCCCCCTCCCCAATAAACACACACACAACCTGGGTGATGTTGTGTTGCCATAGTAACTGAATGCAGTTGATAACAGCTGTTATCTGAAGAGCAGCAGAGGACAAAACAAGCCAGGCCGTCAACATGGCAACAGACTTATTTGGCAGCCGCTTGTGTGTGTGTGTGTGTGTGTGTGTGTGTGTGTGTGTGTGTGTGTGTGTGTGTGTGTGTGTGTGTGTGTGTGTGTGTGTGTGTGTGTGTGTGTGTGTGTGTGTGTGTGTGTGTGTGTAAGGAACAAGCTCTCACAGTCTCACGTGAGAATTAAACGTTCGTCCATGTTTCTCACATGCCAAATTCGAAGTGTTTAATGTTAAGTTTAGGCATTAACTCTGAATGGTTAAGTTTAGGCATTAACTGAATGGTTAAGGTTTGCAATAGCTAAAGACAAAAATATCAAAAACAACTTCCTGTTGCTGCATTCGAACATGCAAACTTTTGAACCACAGCAATCCGCTATCCCGTCCACAACGCCCGAGCAGAACTGAAACCATCTTGAAGGTAACAGCGCACGTTGTTGCTCCTTAGTAGCCGGTTTCCACGTCATCTCCCGACGTCCTCAGACATGGGTGGACGTCGAATTATGACTTGTATCGCAGGTAGCCGGTTTCCTCTGTCTGGTGTGAGAGAGGACATGTGTGTGACTGTGAACATGGGAGAGGGAGTTAATAATTCCTTCTGTCTGTGTTTACCAGCTCAACATGTTTCTATGTCCTATACATTAGGTGAATGATTTGAGACTGTCTGTCTGTCAGTCAGTGCGTGTGATGCAGGACGAGTGGCCAGAGGTTGGGCTGTAAGTGTCCACTCAGCTCTCTTCCTCATCTCATCTCACCTCCTCCATTAGGGCTGGGCTACATATCAAATTCATTTGAATGTATGTTTAGTAGTTTTATTGTTTTAGTTATAACAATTGTGACGCAAGAGGAAGTGGTTTACACCAGGAAAAGTGACATCTTTTCATTGTGACTTCTGTCGGCTCCCCAGCGTCGAGGTTCGTGCCCTCTAATTGTCTCAGTCATGTTACTGGGCCGTTGACGAGCATTATGACTCTACAAGTAGAAATGGTCAGTTTGTCGGTACCAAGTCAGTACACAGCAGGGGCATCTTTTGTTCCTCGTACTGTGACAGTGACCCATCAGCAGTCCGATCTCTCTGTGTGTCTGATATAATAGAGGAACACTTAAAGGGATACTGCCAAGAATGCTTGTTCATTACTTTCATCTCCACCCGGCACAGCCAGAAGAGGACTGGCCACCCATCAGAGCCTGGTTCCTCTCTAGGTTTACTTTCATCTCCACCCGGCACAGTCAGAAGAGGACTGGCCACCCCTCAGAGCCTGGTTCCTCTCTAGGTTTACTTTCATCTCCACCCGGCACAGCCAGAAGAGGACTGTCCACCCCTCAGAGCCTGGTTCCTCTCTAGGTTTACTTTCATCTCCACCCGGCACAGTCAGAAGAGGACTGGCCACCCCACAGAGCCTGGTTCCTCTCTAGGTTTACTTTCATCTCCACCCGGCACAGCCAGAAGAGGACTGGCCACCCCTCAGAGCCTGGTTCCTCTCTAGGTTTACTTTCATCTCCACCCGGCACAGCCAGAAGAGGACTGGCCACCCCTCAGAGCCTGGTTCCTCTCTAGGTTTACTTTCATCTCCACCCAGCACAGCCAGAAGAGGACTGGCCACCCCTCATAGCCTGGTTCCTCTCTAGGTTTACTTTCATCTCCACCCAGCACAGCCAGAAGAGGACTGTCCACCCCTCAGAGCCTGGTTCCTCTCTAGGTTTACTTTCATCTCCACCCGGCACAGCCAGAAGAGGATTGTCCACCCCTCAGAGCCTGGTTCCTCTCTAGGTTTACTTTCATCTCCACCCGGCACAGCCAGAAGAGGACTGGCCACCCCTCATAGCCTGGTTCCTCTCTAGGTTTACTTTCATCTCCACCCGGCACAGCCAGAAGAGGACTGGCCACCCCTCAGAGCCTGGTTCCTCTCTAGGTTTACTTTCATCTCCACCCGGCACAGCCAGAAGAGGACTGTCCACCCCTCAGAGCCTGGTTCCTCTCTAGGTTTACTTTCATCTCCACCCGTTACAGCCAGAAGAGGACTGGCCACCCCTCAGAGCCTGGTTCCTCTCTAGGTTTACTTTCATCTCCACCCGTTACAGCCAGAAGAGGACTGGCCACCCCTCAGAGCCTGGTTCCTCTCTAGGTTTACTTTCATCTCCACCCGGCACAGCCAGAAGAGGACTGGCCACCCCTCAGAGCCTGGTTCCTCTCTAGGTTTACTTTCATCTCCACCCGGCACAGCCAGAAGAGGACTGGCCACCCCTCAGAGCCTGGTTACTCTCTAGGTTTACTAGGTTTTGGCCTTTCTAGGGAGTTTTTCCTAGCCACCGTGCTTCTACACCTGCATTACTTGCTGTTTGGGGTTTTAGGCTGGGTTTCTGTACAGCACTTTGATATATCAGCTGATGTAAGAAGGGCTATATAAATATATGTGATTGATTGACTTTGTCATTGCGCTAACGCTAGTTAGCATTTGCCCGCGAAACTACCGCTTAACTTCCTTCATACTGGACACAGACATAACAATGGTATCCAGGAGTTCATCTGACTCTGGGGACGTAGATAAAGGGCCTCATTTCCAACATCCCCAATATCCTTTATAATGATACCCCTCGTTTTTATGTCACAACTCTCGAAATGTAGAGCAGAGACCCTTCTAAAATGGGACTATCAAGGAATACGGTTGTGGAAAATGTTCTGGTCAGTTTCAGTCACGCGCAGCATGGTAGGTACCACATACCGCCACAGATTTAAATGCTAGCTGTCTAGTCTGTGTTTTTATAAATGTACATTGAGCATAAAAATACACATTTATATAAGGAATTGTTAACTCGTTCTCATTCTGAAAAAAGAAGCATCATCTTATCCAGGACACTGGATGTCAACATCTAAACAAAGTGACACTGGAGAATGACTTTTTTTGGTTTGGATTTGAGTTCAGACAGAAACTGCAGAGAGGTGTTTTTGATATGGGGGGGGGGGGGTCTGTCATGGTGGTATGAGACTATAGGTTAATACCCAGGAAGGAAGGACTCAACACTCATCCTCTTCTCTCAGGAGTCCTCAAGCCAGCTACAGTTACATAGAGAGAGGAACGGAATAGTCATCACTTAACACATGATTTGCTTTTTACCCTCATCCCCGTGACAGGAATATTTGATGTGTGTGTGTGTGTGTGAGAGCCTTTTGTTGGACAGGCAGTAAATGGTTCACACGTCATTAACTGACACAGAGTCACTGAGCACCAAGGACAGAGTGACCTGACACCAAGGGGTGGGTGATTTGCTTCTGTCCATCTGCACAACTGCCAGTGTGTGTGTGTCTGTGTGCTGTGTTCGTGTCTGTGTGCTGTGTTCGTGTGTCTGTGTGCTGTGTTCGTGTCTGTGTGCTGTGTGTGTGTCTGTGTGCCATTGTTTGTCAGAAAATATAATTTCTCAGACAATGTGTAGCCTGACCTGTGTGTGTGTGAATGTTTCCGTGTGTGTGTGTGTGTGAATGTTTCCTTGTGTGCTGTGTTCGTGTCTGTGTGCTGTGTGTGTGTGTGTGTGTGTGTGTGTGTGTGTGTGTGTCTGTGCCATTGTTTGTCAGAAAATATAATTTCTCAGACAATGTGTAGCCTGACCTGTGTGTGTGTGTGAATGTTTCCTTGTGTGTGTGTGTGTGTGTGTGAATGTTTCCTTGTGTGTGTGTGTGTGTGTGAATGTTTCCTTGCGTGTGTGTGTGTGTGTGTGTGAATGTTTCCTTGCGTGTGTGTGAATGTTTCCTTGCGTGTGTGTGCTTCCTTGCGTGTGTGTGGTGTGTGCTACTTGTGTGTGTTCGTGTGTGTGTGAGGAGATAACGTGTCAGACTGCCTATGAAGTGATTCACTGGGGCGAGGTCTGGGTTGCCCTGCCTTCCATTACTCAGCCTCTACCTTTAACTCTCTCTCTTTCTCTCTCTCTCTCTCTTTCTCTCTTTCTTTCTTTGTGGCCTGTGAGTGTTCGTGCCTGCAGGCTTCCGTACGCCTATTCTGAAGCAATTTCCTCTCCTATCCCTCCAGCATCTCTTGTTTTCTCTCTCCCTATCCTCACCCTGCCCCTCTGAAATGTTACCATTCATCAACCTCTCCCCACAAACTGGGTGATGGAGGGAAGGGAAGTGAAGTGTGTTGTGGCTTCTGGGAAACTGAACCAAATACAGGAGAAGGAACAGCGTTTAATCTCTTATATGAGGAAGTGAGGATGACCCAGTGTGTACACCTTGTCCTCCTCACCGAAGTGTCTTCTTGTATGTATGTGTCACTGGGGTATGTCTGTCATGGTGTGACTTCTGGAGCATCGACCTTGTGTGTGTGTGACTGCGTGTGAATTTATCTGGTTCTAGTCCGTGACGCTCCCGGGAGCGTGACTGATGCGGGCATGCAGGTGTGACCGTCAGAAAGTCCTGGGGTGTGTACAGGCGAGTGTGAGCTGCCTTAAATTGTGCTGATGTCTGTGGGTGAGAGAGGGATTGGTTTAGGGCTGGATGTAAAGGCCACCCTCTGTCTCTTTGTCTCCTCACACTCCCATGTCAGAGATCACAAACCCAAGCTGCCCCAGAGGTGTGTGTGTGACAGAGTAGGTGTCTGTCTGTCGTGGGTGTAGGTGTCTGTCTGTGTCAATCCAAACTTCAGTTGACTGTTCCCTGCATTCAAGGAAGTCTGTGTATCGTGTGTGTGTGACCTAATAGTTTCACCTGACAATAAAGCTTCCCCATAGTTGGCCAGGCGTTGCCCCTGTTACCGTGGTGATTCCAGTACTGCTCTGTGATTGGTCTGTTGGGACATCAAAGGGTGGTGTAACCATGACCTCCAAGATGTCACAGATCCAACTGAATCAAACTCCTCCTACTCACTCTGTACCTACCTCCCTCCATCTCTTTTCTCACACTCCTCTCTGTCTACACTCCTCTCTGTCTACACTCCTCTTTTCAACCCCATCTCTCTCACGCATTCTGTTCTTCTCTCACCCACCCCAGGGCTAAATTACTTTTTAGTCTTCTCAAATGAACAAACAGTTCTCAGCCACTCTCACTGTTCTCAGGGTATGACCTGAAATGAATTTGAGGTGTGTGTGTGTGTGTGTGTGTGTGTGTGTGTGTGTGTGTGTGTGTGTGTGTGTGTGTGTGTGTGTGTGTGACTGTTCAGTGAGGGTGTGTCTTTGCACCTCTGGAAAGCCCACATTTTTAAGCCAGCCTTTGAGTGCTGTCTCTTCCAAAAAGGGGTGTGTCTTTGGACTGTGTCTGGCATTTGATTGGCTCTCTTAATGAACTCCCAGACTCACTCTGTGCACTTAATTTATCCAGGGGAATTTTATTTTTTAGAATGAAGCTACGTATCTGGCCCAGAGAGAGAGGGGGAGGGCTGGAGGGAGACAGAGGAGAGAGAGAGAGGGGGGGAAGGGCTGGAGGGAGAGAGAGGAGGAGGAGGAGGAGGTGTGTGTGTGTGTATATATATGGTATATTGTAATTAACTTGTTATAAGCCGTTGTTTTCAGCTTGTAGCTGCTCTAGGTGTGTTATATAATCAGAAGGAGGAGGCTCTGTAGTGAAGGGTAGTGTGATGTCTGGAATGAGATGGGTGTTCTATTTGAAGGTCGTGTGTGTTTGTGGTGAGATGGAGTGTAGCGTGATTGGCTGTAGTTCCATTCTGCTCGTAAATGTGACAGTTCACACATTCCTCATGACTATTGTTTTACTAAAAATCTTTACCTAACCTTAACCCCAAAACACCAATTCCAACCCGAAACCCTCTAGAAATAGTATTTTTCCTTGTGGGGACTGGCAAAATGACTTCTAGTCCCCACAAGTATAGTTCAATCAAATCCTATTTTATTTGTCACATGCTTGGTAAACAACAGGTGTAGACCAACATGAAATGCTTAATGACGGGCCCTTCCCAACAATACAAGGAGAACATAAGCAAAGATGTCCACAAACTAGTCTTGGGCGGTATAGTGTATACTGGACTATTTGAAAAAAAGTTTTTTTATATTGTGAAAACGATTTATTCTTCAATAAATGTTAATATTTGTAGCAAATGTGTAAGTTAATATCAGCAGTCCATAACGTTCTATATCTAAGTACGAGTCTCTGTTGTGTGGTGTTAAAGTTGCGACAGTTCGTTTCTGGTATCAGAACAAAATAGTCAGCACATAGTAACTTCTGATTTAGCTGTACTTTAATTAATGCAAACACGTGTGTGGTAAATGGGTGGTCCGTATACGGTCTCGCTGTTTTACCTCGCAGGGCAGACAGAAGAAGAGGGCGTCACATTCTATTGTCCTCTCTTATATACTCTGACAGAGATAGTTCCCGCTCAATGCTGGCCTGTCAGAGGGAGGATGAGCGTGGTTTAAACTTGCTCCTCCTATCGTCGGCATGCAGGCTGGTCCCAGCCTCGTGACGCACTTCCTGTTGCCGGTTGTAGTTCTTCTTGTCTTCAGCAGTTGATTTATCCGTAGTTTATGTACTTAGCATAGCTTCCCCAGTATATTATATAAGTTATGCATACACTTAGCCAGTTCAAACCTAACAATGGCTCACGAGGTAATGAAGTTAAAATAGTTTTTAAACTTTTCTGCAATTCACTACTAAATGTTTGCCATCAAATATCTTATAATGGCTGTCTGCCAGAAGTCAAAGAGCTCTGGATGAGTTCTGTACAGCGGACATTTTTCTCCCTGTGCTTCCTGCTAGTGTGTTCTTTTCTCCTCTGTTCTTCTCCCATCTGGTCCGTGTACACATGCTGCTGTTCCTTCCCGAAAAGCATGGATCACAACTTTGTTCTTTTGCACAATTTCTCTTGTTCACTTTCGCTTGTAAATGTCCACACTCACCGAAAATGAAATACTAGCTATGCTTGTATAACTTTATGAGCTGGATTTGCCTTTCTTTGCAATTAGTTTGTTCGTTTTTGCTCGTTAGCATTTAGCGAACAGCATCTGTGATTTTGCTATTAGTTTGTGCAAATTTAGTTAGCATTCTGGTAATAGAGGCCCAATGGGCTTTTCTTGCGTTTTATTGCCCCCTGGTGTGCTATGCCGGTAATACCGTAAATCCAGGGATGAGACAAGGACGGTATGACGCTATGAACACATCTGTATACTGCCCAAGCCTAAAAAACACACAGCCCTGCCAGACGGCCATGCTCCCTTGTTAATGTTGTGTTGCAGGCAGAGACAGTTCTGAGAGAAAGATGAGAGGAGTCGAATGAGGGAAGACAGAGAGTGAAAGAACTGAGGGAGCAGAACAGAAGAGGAGAGAACAGAGAGAATGGAACATACTCTACTTTGACAATGCAGCCTGTTCCTGCCCCTCTCCTGTTCTCTCTCTGTATTTTTCTTCATCCTCTTTCTGTTCCTCTTCCTCCTTTCCTGGTGCCTTCTCTCACCTCTCATTAGTCATGTATTATCATGTATGTTGCTGGTCCAGTCATTTTTTAAATGTTTTATTCTTTTCCAAAATACCTGTGACAACTCTTTTTGTTAACGAACAATTTTTTTGTTCTTGCAAAGTGAACAAAAGCGTTTATTCTTTACCAGAACCTGAAATGACTTTAGCGTTAGCCATATGATAGAAATAGATAGATAGCAGGTGTCTTTAGCGTTAGCCATATGATAGAAATAGATAGATAGCAGGTGTCTTTAGCGTTAGCCATATGATAGAAATAGATAGATAGCAGGTGTCTTTAGCGTTAGCCATATGATAGAAATAGATAGATAGCAGGTGTCTTTAGCGTTAGCCATATGATAGAAATAGATAGATAGAAGGTGTCTTTAGCGTTACCCATATGATAGAAATAGATAGATAGCAGGTGTCTTTAGCGTTAGCCATATGATAGAAATAGATAGATAGCAGGTGTCTTTAGCGTTAGCCATATGATAGAAATAGATAGATAGCAGGTGTCTTTAGCGTTAGCCATATGATAGAAATAGATAGATAGCAGGTGTCTTGCTCGTCGTAAGAACTGGACCAAGGCGCAGCGTACGTAGAGTTCCACATCTTTATTATCAAGTGAAACTTCAACAAAACAATAAACGAACAACGAAACGTGACTACGTGGTGCACATGCACAAACACAAACCAAAACACCAACATAGACATTTTAAACTAGAACACCTCCTCGTCACACCCTGACCTACTACACCATAGAGAAACAAGGGCTGTCTATGTTCACGGCGTGACAGCAGGCTGGTGGTTGTGAAGCACGAGAGAGCAGTAGCGGATCCCCATTTCAGTTCCTCACACGGACCGCCACACTCCTAGTTAGTGTAAACAGAAACGGTAATCAATCTGTGTGAAATGTGTGTGTGAGAAATGTATTCGCGTTTCTGTAAAAACCAACGACTATGTTTTCAAGAACAGTGTAGCAATGTAGCCTGTGTGTGTGTGTCTCAGAAAACCGCTGACTGATTCGTTTATTGGGTAAAACTATGACTTGACACTTTTTTGGTAAAGTGTGTTTCACTTCTCTCAGCTGTCGTGAGTCAATGAACTGTAGAGTCATGTGTGGTGGTTGAGCTGGAGCTGGGCGTAGGACGGTGTGTTTGCGGGGCGTTTGTATTCATTTTGACAGATGATTCCTCTGCCTCTTTGTTTATAATTAAAACGGGATATTTTGGCTAGCATAGGTAGCTGAGCTGTGAACTATGTACTGGACAGTGGACTAGAGTCTAGTGGCTAGTTGAGCTGTGAAGGAAAATGTATCTTGTAAGCTACACATACCACACAGGTCACCAAAGGCGTCAGCATGCTTCAGGTCGGCTGGCCCCTAGCAGAACTCGGCTGGCCCCTAGCAGAACTCGGCTGGCCCCTAGCAGAACTCGGCTGGCCCCTAGCAGAACTCGGCTGGCCGAACCGATTGAGTTTGCTCTGCGTACTCCCTTAAAAGGCCTTTGCTTGAAAAACGAGAAAACCGTGGCAATAGTGCTGTTTGTCCATTTTGAGACACCATAGCCAGTATACACTTCCTCAAAATAGTCAGAATGAATCTAAGATAACTCAAGAAATCTGTCATTAATTTTGACGTTTTTGCTGAAGAAATCTTAGTCACGCAATTTTACATCTAACTAAGATGTTTGGGGAGGTATTTCTCAATAAAAAAATGTGCATGAAAACAGACTTTATTGAAGAATCCCTACTGTTGACCAATCACCGACGAAGGGGCTTAGACTTTGGCTCCGAACTTCAGCTTGCCTCCAGAAGAAATGTTGTGTGCCCGAACAGCTGAGAAAATCCAAAACAAAACAAACAATGTCACAAAATGTCATCATAATATATGCACAAAGTCTTCCGAACTGTTTCGGCTGGGAAGCATGCGGGAGCCTTAACTGTCCACACACAGTTTGTCACACCTCTCACACACACGCACAGCTTGTCACACCTCTCTGTCTCTGCCTGTCCAGACTCCTTTAACCTCAAATTCCATTAGTCTCCCAGCCACGATCAATCAGCCCATTAACACAGCCACAGCACAGCTAGCCTACAGTGTGTGTGTGTGTGTGTGTGTGTGTGTGTGCATGACATATTTATGTGTTTGCCTGCATGCATTGCTCATGCATGTGTAAGGGGCTTGTCTGACCCAGAAAAGGGCTTGCCAGGGGCCCGAGGGGTGCTAGTGGGTCGGTGGTAGGGGGGCGGGGCGGTAGGATTTGACCCAGACTAGCACAGACAAAGACAGAGGTCTCTCTCAATTCAATTCAAGGGGCTTTATTGACATGGGAAGCATATGTTGGTGTTGCTAAAGCAAGTGAAATAGATAATAAATAAATGTGAAATAAACAATAAAAATGAACAGTAAACATTACACTCGTAAAAGGTTCCAAAGAATAAAGACATTTCAAATGTCATATTATGGATATGTACGGTGTTATAATGATGTGCAAATAGTTAAAGTGAAAAAAGGGAAAATAAATAAACATAAATATGGGTTGTATTTACAATGGTGTTTGTAAATACAATAAAGCCCCTTGAATTGACCCCCACTGACCCTTTTCTTGTGGCAACAGGTCACACTGTGGTATTTCACCCAGTAGACATGGGAGTTTATCAAAATTGGATTTGTTTTCAAATTCAGTTTTTTTGGTGCATTTTTCAAGTGTGGGGCTCTATGGGGTCTGTTTGTGTTTGTGAACAGATTCCCAGGACCAGCTTGCTTAGGGGACTCTTCTCCAGGTTCATCTCTCTGTAGGTGATGGCTTTGTTATGGAAGGTTTGGAAATCGCTTCGTTTTAGGTGGTTGTAGAATTTAACATCTCTTTTCTGGATTTTGATCCTTAGCGGGTATCGGCCTTATTCTGCTCTGCATGCATTATTTGGGGTTTTACGTTGTACACAGAGGATATTTTTGCAGAATTCTGCATGCAGTCTCAATTTGGTGTATGTCCCATTTTGTGAGCAGACCCCAGATCTCTCTCTCTCTCGCTCTCTCGTGATCTATCATTACATAAGGCTGATCTTGACCTAGATAGCACATTTGCAGTTGACCGCAGTGTGTGATATCTGCCGGTTTTATGTGATGTTGCAAGATGAATGTGTCCGTCAAGTGATATTGGCCGTGTGTGTGGGGGGTACTGACCATGTGCTCTCTTCTCTCCTAGGAGTCGTGTGTTTTCCTTAGACTTCACTACGATGCGTGTATGTGACCTGGAGTTCGACCGTGTCAGACGGTTGACCACTCCCTCCAGCCCTTCCGCCCCGCCCCCAAACACAAACCCCACCCCTAACTGCCACACAGTGTGGAAATACTACTGCAGAGACAACTTCGGCTGGAGAGAATACTCTGAGGTGAGTGTGTGCGTGTGTCTGTGCGTGTGTCTGTGCGTGCGTGCGTGTTCAGAGCAGTGGTTGGAACCGAAAGTTTTTCTCTGAACAGAACCACGATTATTTTCATTCCGTTCCACTGTTCCGACCAGGAAAATACATTTCTGAACCGGTCAAACTCCAAAAAATGTATCGATTTATATCGTTCCTTTCTGTTTCCTCTTTTAACCTGTGAACCCTCCTTTCTGTTTCCTCTTTTAACCTTTGAACCCTCCTTTCTGTTTCCTTTTTTAACCTTTGAACCCTCCTTTCTGTTTCCTCTTTTAACCTTTGAACTCTCCTTTCTGTTTCCTTTTTTAACCTTTCTGTTTCCTCTTTTAACCTTTGAACTCTCCTTTCTGTTTCCTTTTTTAACCTTTCTGTTTCCTCTTTTAACCTTTGAACTCTCCTTTCTGTTTCCTCTTTTAACCTTTGAACCCTCCTTTCTGTTTCCTCTTAACCTTTGAACTCTCCTTTCTGTTTCCTCTTAACCTTTCTGTTTCCTCTTTTAACCTTTGAACTCTCCTTTCTGTTTCCTCTTTTAACCTTTGAACTCTCCTTTCTGTTTCCTCTTTTAACCTGTGAAATCTACCGTTTTTTTACATTTTAGTTCATTAAATGACTTCACCAATCCTTGCAGATAGAGCAACTTGCAAGCTAGTTGTTTACATGCATAATGCACAGACAAGTATATAGGGCATGAGTAATGAGAGAGGATGGAGGAGGAGGCATCCAGAAGCTCTGAGCGTCTTGATATAACCATCTTGTTATGACATGTATTATCTGAATTAGGCCCACAGAATTATGCCTAGGAGTGGTTTCTATGGAGGAACTTTGAACTTCCGAGAGTTGGACGGACCAACGCTAGCTAGCTAACAAGCTTATGTTTGCAGAGCGGCAGAAGAATTAAAATAAAAACAAGTCTTAACTTTTTGTAGTTAATAAATCCAATGTGAAACATGATAACTATAGTATTCTTAACTAGCATTGAAAAAGTGAATCCATTCTTCCCTAATTTCTGAATCATGCTTGTAACGTCAGTACAGCAGCCTATGGTTTGAAGGGGGGAGGGGCAGGTAGCCTAAACACACACTGGCAACCATTTTCAGCTGGTTTCTGAGTGACTGAGTGAGGACTTTGCATAGGCGCTTTGTTGCTTAGAAAACATTGCCCGGAACGTAAAATAACTTCATTAACCAGTTCCTATGCTTTTAAAATAACGATTCTGTTCCAGAACAGTATAGATCATTTTCATTCCGGTTCTATTCCCTGAACCGGTTCCAACTCATGGTACAGAGCTCTCTCTTTCTCCGTCTTTCGCTCTCTCCGCTCTCTCTCTCCATCTCTCTCCGTCTTTGTCTGTCTAAAGCAGATTCATGCCAAAAGTGTTAGTTAAACAATATTAGGTGGAACAACTTTGAATCACATTTTTATTCCTGATGAATAAATCACCACAACAAATAATATCTCCAATTAAAAGTCGATCCCTCCCTCCCCTCTCTTTCTCCCGCCCCCCTCCCCCTCCCTCTAGCCGGTAGTGCGTCTGATAGAGGAGGCTAGTGGTCGTGGTCTGAAGGAGGTCCGTTTCATCACCCTACAGAACCAGTACATCCTCAACATCAGAGAGGGCTTCCAGCAGAACGCTGTGTTCGGCTTCAGACGCCAGATCAAGAAGCGACCCCTCTTCCTGTCCTCCATGGTCCTCACGCCACATCTACAGTGAGTACAGGACTAACACTATACTAGTTTCAGATCTACTCCATTACTACAATACTATAACACTATACTAGTTTCAGATCTACTCCATTACTACTATACTATAACACTATACTAGTTTCAGATCTACTCCATTACTACAATACTATAACACTTATATAGTCCATTACTACTATACTATAACACTTATATAGTCCATTACTACAATACTATAACACTTATATAGTCCATTACTACAATACTATAACACTAATATAGTCCATTACTACTATACTATAACACTTATATAGTCCATTACTACAATACTATAACACTAATATAGTCCATTACTACTATAACACTAATATAGTCCATTACTACTATACTATAACACTTATATAGTCCATTACTACAATACTATAACACTAATATAGTCCATTACTACAATACTATAACACTTATATAGCCCATTACTACAATACTATAACACTAATATAGTCCATTACTACTATACTATAACACTAATATAGTCCATTACTACAATACTATAACACTTATTTAGTCCATTACTACTATAACACTAATATAGTCGATTAAATTTAGCACACACTCTTATCGAGAGCTCCCCATGAGCAATCTCCCACTTGGGTGTTGAAAAAGTCTGACAAAATGTGATTGTGAGGTGAACTGTCCTGTTAACATTTACATGGCCTGCTGCTACCGTAACAACTTGTCTTGTATGGATGGTACCAGGGCACTGCACACTGTGGTTGGACATGATGTGCCAGCACAGTGACCACACTCTCTCCTCTTACTTAGCTAATGTCACTGTGAAACAGTGTTCCATAGAGCCAGTCAGTCAGTCCTCCCTGGAAGTAGCAGTCAGTCAGTCAGTCCTCCCTGGAAGCAGCAGTCAGTCAGTCAGTCCTCCCTGGAAGCAGCAGTCAGTCAGTCAGTCCTCCCTGGAAGCAGCAGTCAGTCAGTCAGTCCTCCCTGGAAGCAGCAGTCAGTCAGTCAGTCCTCCCTGGAAGCAGCAGTCAGTCAGTCAGTCCTCCCTGGAAGCAGCAGTCAGTCAGTCAGTCCTCCCTGGAAGTAGCAGTCAGTCAGTCCTCCCTGGAAGTAGCAGTCAGTCAGTCCTCCCTGGAAGCAGCAGTCAGTCAGTCAGTCCTCCCTGGAAGCAGCAGTCAGTCAGTCCTCCCTGGAAGTAGCAGTCAGTCAGTCCTCCCTGGAAGCAGCAGTCAGTCCCTAGTGTAATGTGGCAAATGAATCTAACTACCAGAACACAGTGCTGCCCTGTCCCTGTCCCTGCCAGTCCCATCAGTCCAGTACTACTGCTACTGGGGGAGCTAGACTGTGCTGTTCCAGGTCTGTTCCAACCAGACCTGGAACAAACAGATGGAAAGAGAGAGAGAGAGAGAACAAGGAAGAGGGAGAGACAGAAGAAAAAGGGAACGGATGGAAAAGAAAATGGGGGAAAAAGAGAGGTGTAAATGACTTCCAGACAGGGGCAGCAGCATGACTGAACGAGTGTGAAACGTGACTGAGGAGTTGGAATGCGAGCAAAGGATTTGTCCCCTGGACTTGTTCATCTGTTTCCTTCTTTACATCTACGGCTGCTGCTTGACTGTTCTGTTCTCCTCTTCTCTAGTCACCAAGTGATGAGTCTCCTCTTCTCTAGTCACCATGTGATGAGTCTCCTCTTCTCTAGTCACCAAGTGATGAGTCTCCTCTTCTCTAGTCACCAAGTGATGAGTCTCCTCTTCTCTAGTCACCAAGTGATGAGAGAGTCTCTTCTTCTTTGGTCACGAGTCATGAGAGAGAGGAGCTTCTGCAGCTATCACATTCTCAGACAGTCATGCTGGTCTTGTGTGTGCGTTAGCTGTAAACAGTTGAACATGATATGATTAAAACATATGCAATCTTACTGTGTTTATTTTGAGTTCAGTGTGCGTGCCTGTGTGTGTGAGTGCTGCTGAGCACAGAGGTGGAAGTCATTAGCTTGATTGGCACTGTGGATCTTTATCTGCTTGCTAGTTATTTCTCACTTGGGCAAATACATCTCTCTCTCTCACGCACTCGTACACACACACACACACGTACGTACGTCTGTTCACCTTGTCTTAAACACATTCTCCCTTCAATGTTTCACTTCTTGCTTTCCATCTGTTGTCCTCTTTCCCTGCATCTATCCATCTCTTTATTCTCCCTCTTCCCTCGTGCTATCTGGTTCTTTCATTTCACATTCTCTCTCTCTCTTCCCTGTGATCTTCTCAGAACACATGGGGAATAAAGCATCTGATTTGTGGGGACAGATTTCAGCTTGACACTCAAACAGAGCGAGACAGAACTGAGATGAAAGATGAGAGACACAGGAGGGAGAGAAAGAAACTGTCACTGTGCTACAGAGAATGACACACACACAGACACCGAGATAAGGCTAATACCATTAAGACATGTAGTCTGAGCCAGAGAGAATAACATGACAGCGATCCTACAGTTAGTGACTAAAATGCCAGACAGGCCATCGCTTTTCTTTTCTCTCTGTGTGAGTTCTCTGACAGCCTCCTGATATGCTATTGCTTTGTGTTTTTCTCATCCTGTGTCAGCTCCTCATTTCTGAGAAGCTCATAGCCTTCTCCTTGGCTGCTGCTGCAGTAGAGTCGCCTGCTTCTAGCACTATGACATCATCATCGGTGACAGGGATCGTGTTGTTTCTAATGCAGGATGTGGTGGAGCTTCAGTTTTATTGGTTATTCACCATTAGCATAGGTTATTATGAAATAAAACATCATTGGATGATTCCGGATGTGGTTTATAATTCTAGAAGGGATCCATGTACAGTTTAAGTGGGAAGTTTACATACACTTAGGTTGCAGTCATTAAAACTCATTTTTCAACCGCTCCACAAATTTCTTGTTAACAAACTATAGTTTTGTCAAGTCGGTTAGGACATCTACTTTGTCATGACACACAATTTTTCCAACAATTGTTTACAGACAGATTATTTCACCTATAATTCACTGTATCACAATTCCAGTGAGTCAGAAGTTTACATACACTTAGTTGACTGTGCCTTTAAACAGCTTGGAAAATTCCAGAAAATGATGTCATGGCTTTAGAAGCTTCTAATAGGCTAATTGACATCATTTGAGTCAATTGGAGGTGTACCTGTGGATGTATTTCAAGGCCTACCTTCAAACTCAGTGCCTCTTTGCTTGACATCATGGGAAAATCAAAAGAAATCAGCCAAGATCTCAGAAAAAAATGTGTAGTCCTCCACAAGTCCGGTTCAACCTTGGGAGCAATTTCCAAACGGCTGAAGGTACCACGTTCATCTGTACAAACAATAGTACGCAAGTATAAACACCATGGGACCACGCAGCCGTCATACCGCTCAGGAAGGAGACGCGTTCTGTCTCCTAGAGATGAACGTTCTTTTCTGTGAAAAGTGCAAATCAATCCCAGAACAACAGCAAAGGACCTTGTGAAGATGTTTGAGGAAACAGGTACAAAAGTATCTATATCCTCAGTAAAACGAGTCCTATATTGACATAACCTGAAAGGCCGCTCAGCAAGGAAGAAGCCACTGCTCCAAAACCGTCATAAAAAAGCCAGACTATGGTTTGCAACTGCACATGGGGACAAAGATTGTACTGTTTGGATAAATGTCTGGTGCACTTCACAAAATAGATGCCACAATGAGGAAGGAAAAGTATGTGGATATATTGAAGCAACATCTCAAGACATCAGTCAGGAAGTTGAAGCTTGGTCGCAAATGGGTCTTCCAAATGGACAATGACCCCAAGCATACTTCCAAAGTTGTGTCAAAATGGCTTAAGGACAACAAAGTCAAGGTATTGGAGTGGCCATCACAAAGCCCTGACCTCAATCCTACTGAAATTGTGGGCAGAACTGAAAAAGCATGTGTGAGCAAGGAGGCCTACAAACCTGTTACAGTTGCACCAGCTCTGTCAGGAGGAATGGGCCAAAATTCACCCAACTTGTTGTGGGAAGCTTGCGGAAGGCTACCCAAAATGTTTGACATAAGTTATACAATTTAAAGGCAATGCTACCAAATACTAATTGAGTGTATGTAAACTTCTGACCCACTGGGAATGTGATGAAATAAATAAAAGCTGAAATAAATCATTCTCTCTACTATTATTCTGACATTTCACATTCTTAAAATAAAGTGGGGATCCTAACTGACCGAAAACAGGGAATTTTTACTAGGATTAGTAGTCTGTGATGTCAGGAATTGTGAAAACTGAGTTTAAATGTATTTGGCTAAGGTGTATGTAAACTTCTGACTTCAACTGTGTACTCCCAGATATGCTGTGTAACACTGTTTCTTCCTCTCTTTTCTAGGACTCTTGGTGGCCTCTCCTCCTTTTCCCCCTCCTCCTCCACTGTGGATCTGTCCGTTTCTCTCCCTCTCTCTCCGTCCTCCACCAACACTCCCAGCGTATTCCCAGAGACCTGGTTACCCATGACAACCAGCCAGGACTTCCTGCAGGTTCCGGTATCCTGTGACGACCGGAGCTATCGGACCGTCTACACCCTCTTCCACAAGACGGTGTCCGAAACCAAATTCCGCATCCTTAAGATACTCCGCGTCCAGAACCCTTTCCTCTGGGAGAAATACAAGAGGTGAGTTATCCCGTTATTACACAGGTTCACCTGTGTCCTCGTGGAGGTAAGGAGAGGGTTGACTTAGTAGTTAAGAGTTGTTAGTTGGTTATGACTGTCTGAATCAGAGCCCATTTGTTCCTGTAGATAGATGGCTGGTGTGCCTTGGCTGCTACACTGATCTTGCTTTAGACCAGACCTAAGAGAAAGACTGATGTCTGATCTGGCTTTAGACCAGACCTAAGAGAAAGACTGATGTCTGATCTGGCTTTAGACCAGACCTAAGAGAAAGACTGATGTCTGATCTCGCTTTTGGCCAGTCCTAAGAGAAAGACTGATGTCTGATCTGGCTTTAGACCAGACCTAAGAGAAAGACTGATGTCTGATCTCGCTTTTGGCCAGTCCTAAGGAAAAGCCGGATGTCTGTCTGCTGTGGCTCTGAATGTGCTGGAAAGGGTCTGTTCCAGGCGAAACGACTCTGATGCCAGAATGCACCAGAATGCTTTCAATTGGGGCCAAAGAGGTCATTGATGTTGTGGATATTGAGAGCAGTGTGCTAACCACTAGGCTAATCTAACTTCTTTAAGAGCTAAGCTCCCACGTTGGTTAGCCTTGTGTTTCAATATGACAGAAAGCCGGGCTGTGTACGTGTGTTCTGAACACGTACTGAGCTGCGCTCTCTCCATTAGTGTAACCCACTAGTGAAGGTGAGTTCAGAAGAACAGGAAGTGGTTCCTTGATTAATTGTTTTAAATACATCCGGTTGCCATAGATACGGCAGAAGGTGAGGATGAATCACGGTGGGTAGGTGTTGGTTGGTGGTGTGGGTGTGAGTGTTTCCTACTTGGTAGAAGCAGGGAATCAAATAGACTGGACTATAGAGTAAAACCTTAAAGCTGTTTCACTGTATCCTGTTCAAAGTGTAAAAATTCAATTACTAGACCTAAAGACATCATAACCCCCCCCTCCCCCTGACAGGAAGAAGGAGTACATGTCTCGTCGTCTCTCAGAGATGGACAGGATGCTGAGCGAGCGTCACCTGTTCCACGGCACCTCCACTGAGGTGGTGGAGGGCATCTGCAAACACAACTTTGACCCGCGTGTCAGTGGCAAACACGCCACCATGTTCGGACAAGGCTCCTACTTCGCCCGCAAAGCCGTCTACTCCCATAACTTCTCCAAGCGCTCTCCTAAAGGGATCCACTCCATGTTCCTGGCCAAAGTCCTCACTGGCAGGTTAGTAGTCTTTATGGGGATTACTATGTCCTCACTGGCAGGTTAGTAGTCTTTATGGGGATTACTATGTCCTCACTGGCAGGTTAGTAGTCTTTATGGGGATTACTATGTCCTCGCTGGCAGGTTAGTAGTCTTTATGGGGATTACTATGTCCTCACTGACAGGTTAGTAGTCTTTATGGGGATTACTATGTCCTCACTGGCAGGTTAGTTGTCTTTATGGGGATTACTATGTCCTCACTGACAGGTTAGTAGTCTTTATGGGGATTACTATGTCCTCACTGGCAGGTTAGTAGTCTTTATGGGGATTACTATGTCCTCACTGGCAGGTTAGTAGTCTTTATGGGGATTACTATGTCCTCACTGGCAGGTTAGTAGTCTTTATGGGGATTACTATGTCCTCACTGGCAGGTTAGTAGTCTTTATGGGGATTACTATGTCCTCACTGGCAGGTTAGTAGTCTTTATGGGGATTACTATGTCCTCACTGGCAGGTTAGTAGTCTTTATGGGGATTACTATGTCCTCACTGGCAGGTTAGTAGTCTTTATGGGGATTACTATGTCCTCACTGGCAGGTTAGTAGTCTTTATGGGGATTACTATGTCCTCACTGGCAGGTTAGTAGTCTTTATGGGGATTACTATGTCCTCACTGGCAGGTTAGTAGCCTTTATGGGGATTACTATGTCCTCACTGGCAGGTTAGTAGTCTTTATGGGGATTACTATGTCCTCACTGGCAGGTTAGTAGTCTTTATGGGGATTACTATGTCCTCACTGGCAGGTTAGTAGTCTTTATGGGGATTACTATGTCCTCACTGGCAGGTTAGTAGTCTTTATGGGGATTACTATGTCCTCACTGGCAGGTTAGTAGTCTTTATGGGGATTACTATGTCCTCACTGGCAGGTTAGTAGTCTTTATGGGGATTACTATGTCCTCACTGACAGGTTAGTAGTCTTTATGGGGATTACTATGTCCTCACTGGCAGGTTAGTAGTCTTTATGGGGATTACTATGTCCTCACTGGCAGGTTAGTAGTCTTTATGGGGATTACTATGTCCTCACTGGCAGGTTAGTAGTCTTTATGGGGATTACTATGTCCTCACTGGCAGGTTAGTAGTCTTTATGGGGCACAACACAGAAACACGTCACACAGCAGAGAAACACGTCACACAGCAGAGAAACACGTCACACAGCAGAGAAACACGTCACACAGCAGAGAAACACGTCACACAGCAGAGAAACACGTCACACAGCAGAGAAACACGTCACACAGCAGAGAAATGTGTTTTAAAGAAAACACTTCCTAACAACAATAACCTGGTGAGTCATCCATGATAGATCCATTTGGTGAGCACTGGCAGAACTTGTTGTTCCTCTTTCCTGTGTCTTCAGGTTTACAGTGGGGAATCCCTCCATGCGTCGGCCGCCCCCACTCAGCCCCCGGGACCCCTCCAGTGACCTGTACGACTCGTGTGTAGACAACTGGGTGGACCCCCAGATCTATGTTATTTTCAACGACGACCAGAGCTACCCCTACTTTATCATCCAGTACGAAGAGGTTCCCAGTACCGTGGCTATCTGACACGAGACCAGACTGAACCAAACCCAGTACTGTGACTATATGAGAACAGACCAGACTGAACCAAACCCAGTACTGTGACTATATGAGAACAGACCAGACCGAACCAAACCCAGTACTGTGGCTATATGAGAACAGACCAGACTGAACCAAACCCAGTACTGTGACTATATGAGAACAGACCAGACTGAACCAAACCCAGTACTGTGACTATATGAGAACAGACCAGACTGAACCAAACCCAGTACTACGACTATATGAGAACAGACCAGACTGAACCAAACCCAGTACTGTGACTATATGAGAACAGACCAGACTGAACCAAACCCAGTACTGTGACTATATGAGAACAGACCAGACCGAACCAAACCCAGTACTGTGGCTATATGAGAACAGACCAGACTGAACCAAACCCAGTACTGTGACTATATGAGAACAGACCAGACTGAACCAAACCCAGTACTGTGACTATATGAGAACAGACCAGACTGAACCAAACCCAGTACTACGACTATATGAGAACAGACCAGACTGAACCAAACCCAGTACTGTGACTATATGAGAACAGACCAGACTGAACCAAACCCAGTACTGTGGCTATATGAGAACAGACCAGACTGAACCAAACCCAGTACTGTGACTATATGAGAACAGACCAGACTGAAACAAACAAACCCAGTACTGTGGCTATATGAGAACAGACCAGACTGAACCAAATCAGAGAGACCCCGTACTTCACCATCAGTATGAGAAGTTAACCAGTACTGTCAATATCTGAGACCTGAACCCAGGAACCAAACAACCGAGGTTCTGGATATATTTACTGTGTTTTCTCCCAACACCCGTCATCCACAGCAGCTCCCGTCTGTATTCTGTTGGTTTGAAGCCCTGGCTTTTGGGGCAGCCATTCTGGGGCAGCCATTCTGGGGCCTCTTAAACTGGACTGTAGATGGAGTTTCATTTGGACCCAGAATAGATATTTGCCTTGGCGTCTGCCATTTTGGATTCACATCGGAATTGAGCAGTGGACAGTGTCACTGAGACTCAGTGTTGGAGTGACAACATAACGTTTCTGTTTAAAACCAAACCCCCTAACACCCCCAACTCTCTCTTTAAGACCTCTCTCTCTCTCTCTCTCTCTCTCTCTCTCTTTAAGACCTCTCTCTCTCTCTTTAAGATCTCTGTCTCTCTCTCTCTCTCTCTCTCTCTCTCTCTCTCTCTTTAAGACCTCTCTCTCTCTCTCTCTCTCTCTCTCTTTAAGACCTCTCTCTCTCTCTCTCTCTCTCTCTCTCTCTCTTTAAGACCTCTCTCTCTCTCTCTCTCTCTCTCTCTCTCTCTCTTTTAAGACCTCTCTCTCTCTCTCTCTCTCTTTAAGACCTCTCTCTCTCTCTCTCTCTTTAAGACCTCTCTCTCTTTAAGACCTCTCTCTCTCTCTCTCTCTTTAAGACCTCTCTCTCTCTCTCTCTCTTTAAGACCTCTCTCTCTCTCTTTAAGACCTCTCTCTCTCTCTCTTTAAGACCTCTCTCTCTCTCTCTTTAAGACCTCTCTCTCTCTCTCTCTCTCTCTGAGGGCAGACATGTTTGCTGAGACAAGCTGTACATATGTTCTCCTTGTTTATATTTGAACTGCGTGCCTTTTGTTCATAAAAATGTTTATTTATGTTAGTTAATGTAACATTGAGTAAATAAAGAATCTAAAAGTGAAAATCATAGAACTGTCCTGGGTGATTTATTGCCAAGTTTTATATTTCCTTGGCAGTTGACTGCTCTCTTTCTACAGCCTCAGCAACCTTTATGTAAGACCATAATGCTATTTGGTGTTAGTGTTAATACCGGAGATGCCGGTGTTTTGAGGATACATTTCGTAGAGGGCCGGCAAACTGTGTCAATCTATCCTCCAAACACCGGATTCGAGGATATTATCACTTTTATACAACGGGTTACCAACATTAAAATAATGATTGACATGTTTTCTTTTTTTTGTTGTTGTTGTAATTTTATGAATTTATTCATACTATTTCATCTTTCCACGAGATATAGTCCCGACACAAATCTAGGGTTTCTACCCAAGGCGGCTAGTCGTTTGTTCTATTGGTTAGCTGGCCAGAGCCCTGACCCAGTCATGTTATTGATATCTATGGACGTTCTAAATGTTCCGTTGCCAACGTTCTTATCCCTTGCTTGATAGCTAGCCAACTACAGCTAACACAGTCAGGTCAAACAGTGCAGACAGAATAACAACATAGTAACCGCATTTGCGTCTGTTTTTAAATTCATTTTGGATACATCCATAACAATGAGCTAATGAAGCGCGATATCACCTGGCATAAAAAATGTGCTCACTCGCCAGGACACTGTTCAGAGGCGCAAGCTAACTATACAGCTAACGTTAACACAATCATTTCAAACTGAAGCTGGAAAGACTGCAAACTAGCTGCATTTCGTTTAGTTTGAGCTGGGGTTTTTTCTTTCTTTGTATACAGTATATCCAGAAAAATGATTCTGACTTTGACTAGCTGACTTTGACTTTGACTAGCTGAAAAATGACTTTGACTAGCTGAGAAAAGCTGTCTGTCTCGTTCTTGTCACGACTTCCACCGAAGGTGGTTCCTCTCCATGTTCGGGCGGCGGTCGGCGTCGCCGGCCTACTAGCCATCACCGATCCTTTTTTTCCGTGAGGTGCTGCAGCGAGGGCGACCGGAGAAGGAGCCCTTTCCTGTACCAGCTGTGGTCATTGAGGGCACACTGCTGACTGGTGCTGGAGGAGCTCTTCTGGGAGTCGAGACGCCAGGCCGAGCACTGCTCGGACACCCTAGGTGAGTCGGCACCAGACTCACCCAGAGTCCCCTGTTGGTCACATGTATGTGTTGATTTCTTTTCCTGAGTTTTCCCCTCATTCCCGGCATAAGGCGCTAGTAGATTCAGGCGCAGCAGGGAATTTTATTGACCGCGATTTTGCGCATAGTTTAGGGATCCCCCTTGTTCAAATTGATAAACCCTTCCCAGTGCACGCCTTAGATAGCCGACCATTAGGGACAGGGCTAGTCAGGGAGGCCACGGCTCCACTGGGCATGGTTACGCAGGAGTGTCATGAGGAGAGAATTAGTTTCCTCCTCCTTGATTCTCCTGCATTTTCGGTGGTGCTGGGGATCCCCTGGTTGGCCTGTCACAACCCTAAGATTTTGTGGCAACAGAGGGCTCTAAAGGGGTGGTCAGATGAGTGCTCAGGCAGGTGTGTAGGGGTTTCCATCGGTGCAACGACGGTGGAGAGTCCAGACCAAGTCTCCACCTTGCGCATTCCCTCAGAATATGCCGGTTTGGCTATCGCCTTGTGTATAAAGAAGGCGACGCAATTACCACCTCATCGACGAGGGGATTGTGTGATAAATCTCCTGGTGGATGCTGCACTTCCCAGGAGTCACGTGTATCCCCTGTCACAGGAGAAGACGGTGGCTATGGAGACATATGTCTCTGAATCTCTGGGGCAGGGGTACATTCGGCCCTCCATATCACCTGCCTCCTCGAGTTTCTTTTTTGTGAAGGAGGATGGAGGTCTGCGTCCGTGCATTGACTATAGAGGTCTAAATTCCATCACGGTGGGGTACAGTTACCCGCTACCTCTCATTGCCACGGCGATTGAGTCATTTCACGGGGCACGCTTCTTCACAAACCTAGATCTCAGGAGCGCGTATAACTTGGTGCGTATCCGGGAGGGAGATGAGTGGAAGACAGCGTTTAGTACCACATCCGGCCATTATGAGTACCTCGTCATGCCGCACGGGTTGATGAATGCTCCAGCAGTCTTCCAATCCTTTGTAGACGAGATTCTCAGGGACCTAGATGGGCAGGGTGTGGTGGTTTATATCGATGACATTCTGGTCTATTCCGCGCCACACATGTGTCTCTGGTGCACAAGGTACTTGGGCGACTGGTGGAGCATGACCTGTATGTCAAGGCTGAGAAATGCTTGTTCTTCAAACAGGCTGTCTCCTTCCTAGGGTATTGCATTTCCACATCGGGGTTGGTGATGGAGTGTGACCACATTGCAGCCGTGCGTAATTGGCCGACTCTAACCACGGTAAAGGAGGTGCAGCGGTTTTTAGGATTTGCCAACTACTACCGGAGGTTTATCCGGGGTTTTGGGCAGGTGGCTGCTCCAATTACGTCACTGCTGAAGGGGGGGACCGGTGCGTCTGCGGTGGTCGGCTGAGATGGACAGAGCTTTTGGTCGCCTGAAGGCTCTGTTTACCTTGGCTCCCGTGCTGGCTCATCCGGATCCCTCTTTGGCATTCATAGTGGAGGTGGACCCGTCCGAGGCTGGGATTGGAGCCGTGCTCTCACAGCGCTCGGGTACGCCACCGAAGCTCCACCCCTGTGCTTTCTTTTCGAGGAAGCTCAGCCCGGCGGAGCGAAACTATGACATGGGGGGTCGGGAGTTGTTGGCTGTCGTCAAAGCTCTGGAGGTATGGAGACATTGGCTTGAGGGAGCTCAACACCCTTTGCTCATCTGGACTAGATGAGAACTAGAACAAGGTGTGTTATAGGTTACAGCTCCCCCCTTATTACCGTATTAACCCCTCGTTTCATGTGTCTCTCCTCAGGCCGGTGGTGGCTGGTCCGCTTCAAGAAGCTGAGGTGCGGCAGGTCCCTCCGCCCCCCCTGGACATCGAGGGGGCTCCGGCGTATGCAGTTCGGTCCATACTGGACTCGAGGGGTTGGGTGAGGGGCTTTTCAGTACCTTGTGGATTGGGAGGGTACGGCCCGAAGGAGAGATGCTGGGTGCCGGTGGAGGACGTATTAGACCCATCTTTGCTGAGGGAGTTTCACCGCCTCCATCCGGATCGCCTTGCGCCTCGTCCTCCGGGTCGTCCTCGAGGCTGGCGTCGGCGCGCTGCGGGAGCCGCGCGTCAGGAGGGGGGTACTGCTCGGCGGTCGGCGGCCTACTAGCCATCACCGATCCTTTTTTCCTTTCCGTTTGTTTTGTCTGTGGTTCTTTCACACCTGGTTTCATTTGCCTTAATTTCTGTGTGTATAATTACCCCTGTTGCCTGCCTAGGTTTGTGCGGGATTATTCATGTGATGTTGCTCGTTAAGGTTGTGCCTTATTTGTTTTCACGTATTATACCATGTGTGTATAAGTTTAGGAGCGTTGTTTTTTCCCCCCTCCTTCCGTGAGTACTGGTTTCTCTGTTGTCAAGGGCGTTTATTTTGGTATTGTACCTGACCTGTATGTTTGTGGACTTGCCTATTAAGTAACGCATCTCGGACAGCTCTGCTCTCCTGCACTTGACTCCTTCACCTACCTCTAAACACAAGCTCGTCACAGTTCTGACAGCAAGGTTTATACAAATTGCCGCTGTTGAAAACCAAATGCAAGTCTTAAAGTAAGGGGAGATGATGTCTAGATACTTTTTACCGAGGAGATCAACTTTCTCCATTTCCTGGTTGAATTGATGAGACAGTGTATTGCGCAGTGAGATGGAACAGGAAATGGGCATTTTACCCAATCAGCATCCAGGATAAGACCCACTCGTAAAAAAAAAAAAAATAGTATAATTATGCGTGATATTTGATACATTATAGCAGAAAACCATGATTATGGTTTCATGTGTCTGTCTGGTCACCCTGTTCTCATTTGAAGCATGTGGAGGCAAAATAATTTGCCTGTCAACCCCGTCCCACCCTTACTCCCAACACCAATCCCCCTTCTCTCTCTTCCTATGCTTTCCCTCGTCTGTCCCCTCCCTCTTCACTCCTCTTTTGCGTCTCTCCCCCCATTCCCCAGAGTGCCTGAGTTCTGAGGTTAATGGAGTCCAGAACTCCAGAGAGCGGGGCTGGCAGAGGAAGCAGCCTTCCCCAGCCTGGAGGCAGCGTGCTGAGGGAACAACAGCAGACCTCTTCCCCTCTCCTGGATCCCATCTAACCAAGCTCCTTGGCCAATCTTCCCTCTACTTGATTTATTTGAAGAACAAAAACATAAGTCTCAGTAGTGATGTGTTGCACCAGATTTATCTAACAGCTCATTTAAACCTGCAGTCCCTCTCTATTTATCACACTTTCTCTTGTTCTTTACATCACCCTTTCTGTTTCTCACATTCTACCCTACCCCCTCTCTGTTTCTCACATCCCCCCCTCTCTGTTTCTCACATCCCCCCCTCTCTGTTTCTCACATCCCCCCCTCTCTGTTTCTCACATCCCCCCCTCTCTGTTTCTCACATCCCCCCCTCTCTGTTTCTCACATCCCCCCCTCTCTGTTTCTCACATCCCCCCCTCTCTGTTTCTCACATCCCCCCCTCTCTGTTTCTCACACCCCCCATCTTTGTTTCTCACATTCTCCCACTCCCCCTCTCTCACCCCCCCCACCGTTTCATTTTTCTTTACAGCTCATGTTCTGCTGTAGCATCGCCTGTCCCTCATACACGCTCCTCTATATTCTCACAATCTCCCCCTCCCTCTCACTCTCTTTTGTTTTTTCTCTCCTCTGTCTCAGGTTACTGTGTCGTGTAAGTCTGTCGTGCTGAGCTCTGCTCTTCAGGCTGGAAAGGGGGAGGAGAAAGAGAAAGAAACTAAGGGAGGAGTTATTTTCTCTCTCTCTTCGTGCCTCCTTAAGCTGTGTGCCTGTCTGCTCTCCTTGTGTGCATGCAAGATTGTGCAGGTTGCCTTTTTTTCTCCCCCCCTCCTCTCTCCGCCTCCCTCCTCTCCTCCTCCCTTCCTCCTCTCTTCTCCCCCCCTCCTCTCTCCTCCTCTCCTCCTCTCCTCCTCCCCTCCTCCCTTCCTCCCCTCCCCTCCTCCCCTCCTCCCTTCCTCCTCTCTTCTCCTCCCCTTCCTCCTCTCTCCGCCTCCCTCCTCTCCTCCTCCCTCCCTCCTCTCCTCCTCCCCCCCTCCTCTCTCCGCCTCCCTCCTCTCCTCCTCCCTCCCTCCTCTCCCCCTCCCTCCCTCCTCTCCTCCTCCCCCCCTCCTCTCTCCTCCCTTCCTCCTCTCTTCTCCTCCCCTTCCTCTCTTCTCTGCTCTTCCCTTTTTCTGTCTTCTGCCTTTTTCTTCCTATTCTCCCTCGTTACTTTTCTATTCTTCAATTCTCTGACTCCTCTCTTCCCTATTTTTCTTCTTTCCCTTCCTTGTCCTCCCTCCTCTCTATTCCTCTCTCTCTCTCTTCCCCCACCCTCCTCTCTATTCCTCTCTCTCTATCTCTTCTCTATATTGTTCTCTCTCTCTCCGCTCCATCTCTCTATTCCTCCCCCCTTCCCTCTCTCTGCTATGGAAGTCATGCGGCGAGCACAGGCAGGCTGGGTTTGTTTGCCTGACTGCCCTCCAGGAATTATAGCTGGGACACAGAAACACTCCTTTATAAGCCCACAGGCTGTTGGAGCCACTGCAGAGAAGATAGGGGGAGAGGGGGAGAGGAGGAGGGAAGACCGAATGAGTGGAGCGATGAGGAGAGATCGAGAAGAGGATTATGACAAAGGAGGCTAATCGATTGAGGCCTGCTGAAGTGTGATACTGTACTAAACATTGATGACTTATTGATCCATCCAGACTGGATTAAAACTCGCTGGATCGTGGATTGTTTAGGAAGCCTGTCCTGCGTCCCTCTCTCTCTCCCTCCCGCCCTCTCTCAGGCGTACTAAACACTGCAGGCAACACTAGGGATATGAACTCACATACTGGTTTGCAGATAGTTATGTGAGACTGCAGTATAGGGTTCAGTGAATAATTAAGAATTTTGTTGTTGCTCCAGTGAACGGCATACTTCACCACTTCTCTCTCTCATACACACAAACACATCATTTCATTCTACTTGTACACACATATAACCAAATGATACTATATTCATGTATACACACACACGTCACACACACCTGTACTAAGTGACGTTTGCCTACAGCTCATTAAAACGCACAGTCTCAATTATTCAGTAGGTCTGAACAGGTTTTGTCTGGAGGAATAGAAAAAAGATGGAGGGATAGCGGTGAAGATGGAGGGATAGCGGTGAAGATGGAGGGATGGAGGGATAGAGGTGAAGATGGAGGGATGGAGGGATAGAGGTGAAGATGGAGGGATAGAGGTGAAGATGGAGGGATAGAGATGGAGGTGAAGATGGAGGGATAGAGGTGAAGATGGAGGGATAGAGATGGAGTTGAAGATGGAGGGATAGAGGTGAAGATGGAGGGATACCGGTGAAGATGGAGGGATGGAGGGATAGAGGTGAAGATGGAGGGATAGAGATGGAGGTGAAGATGGATGGATAGAGATGGAGGTGAAGATGGAGGGATAGAGGTGAAGATGGAAGAATAGAGGTGAAGATGGAGGGATAGAGGTGAAGATGGAGAGATGGAGGTGAAGATGGAGGAATAGAGGTGAAGATGGAGGGATGGAGGTGAAGATGGAGGGATAGAGATGGAGTTGAAGATGGAGGGATAGAGGTGAAGATGGAGGGATAGCGGTGAAGATGGAGGGATGGAGGGATAGAGGTGAAGATGGAGGGATAGAGATGGAGGTGAAGATGGATGGATAGAGATGGAGGTGAAGATGGAGGGATAGAGGTGAAGATGGAGGGATAGAGGTGAAGATGGAGGGATGGAGGTGAAGATGGAGGGATGGAGGTGAAGATGGAGGGATGGAGGTGAAGATGGAGGGATGGAGGTGAAGATGGAGGGATGGAGGAGAAGATGGAGGGATGGAGGAGGTGAAGATGGAGGGATGGAGGTGAAGATGGAGGGATAGAGGTGAAGATGGAAGAATAGAGGTGAAGATGGAAGAATAGAGGTGAAGATGGAGGGATAGAGGTGAAGATGGAGAGATGGAGGTGAAGATGGAGGAATAGAGGTGAAGATGGAGGGATGGAGGTGAAGATGGAGAGATGGAGGTGAAGATGGAGGGATAGAGGTGAAGGGATGGAGGTGAAGATGGAGGGATGGAGGTGAAGATGGAGGGATGGAGGTGAAGATAGAGGGATGGAGGTGAAGATGGAGGGATAGAGATGGAGGTGGAGGGGTAGAGGTGGAGGGATATGGGGTAGGGTTGGAGGTAGAGGGGTGGAGGGATGGGATGGAGGTGGAGGGATAAAGGTGGAGGGGTAGAGGTGGAGGGATATGGGGGTGGAGGGATAAAGGTGGAGGGGTGGAGGGTTAGAGGTGGAGGGATTGGGGTGGAGGGATGGAGGTGGGGGGGAAAGGGTTAGAGGTGGAGGGATTGGGGTGGAGGGATGGAGGTGGGGGGGAAAGGGTTAGAGGTGGAGGGTTAGAGGTGGAGGGATTGGGGTGGAGGGATGGAGGTGGGGGGGAAAGGGTTAGAGGTGGAGGGTTAGAGGTGGAGGGATTGGGGTGGAGGGATGGAGGTGGGGGGGAAAGGGTTAGAGGTGGAGGGTTAGAGGTGGAGGGATTGGGGTGGAGGTGGAGGGATATGGGGTGGAGGGATATGGGGTGGAGGTGGAGGGGTGGAGGTGGAGGGATGGAGATGGAGGGGTAGAGGGATGGGTGGAGAGGTGGAGGTGGAGGGATAAAGGTAGAGGGGTGGAGGGATATGGGGTGGAGGTAGAGGTGGGGGTGGAGGTAGAGGTGTGGAGGGGTAGAGGTGGAGGGATATGGGGGTGGAGGGGTAGAGGTGGAGGGGTGGAGGGGTAGAGGTAGAGTGATTGGGGTGGAGGGATATGGGGGTAGAGGGAAAGGGGTGGAGGTGGAGGGAAAGGGATGGAGGTGGAGGGGTGGAGGGAAACGGGTGGAGATGGAGGTGGAGGGGTAGAGGTGGAGAGATGAAGGGGCAGGGATAGGTGGAGTATCTTGAACCCTAAACCTATACAGAATAAAATGCAAGAAAGTTTTGGTCATGTAGGACATTTTGTCCTTTCCAGCATGTCCTTCTAGTGACTAGTGATGTTCAGGGCACATAGCTCCAAGCTGTACCCCATTCTGGCTTCAAGCTCCGGTCCACAGTGCTCTGTTTTAGTCACTCTCACACACACATTCACCCCTTTGTACCCTCCAACACACACACACACACACAGACACAGACATAGACACACACAGACATAGAGACACGGACACACACACACGTAGACACACACACGCATACAGTATATGCAAACACACACATGTCCTGCTTTAAGCTCAGGTCTATACTGCTCCCATGATGCCCAGCTGTAACCAATGAACATTCCAGTAGAGCCTTTTTTTCCCCTCTATCATTTCACATGTCTGCTCTGAGCCTTTAGGAGGACCAGCGGACAAATATGTGCAGGCTTGTGTCCGAACTTTGTTTGACCTTTTTATGGTGACCCAGTACTCGTGACTTTTTAGACCCCACACTGAGGAAGGAGGTGGGGGGTGGGATTAGACATAGCATGATTGTTCGACCTCCACCTCGCCTCTGGGTGTCTTTCTCTCTGTAACCTCTGAACTATTAGTCAACCTACTTGCTTATTGCCACGTCTGGCTGTGTAGTCTCTTGACTGTGACTGACGTTGTACGGCAGCTGGGTTTATCTTATATGACATTTATTGAGCACTCCTTGACAAATGACAAGATCTCCCTGAGCTTAGTCCTGTCTATGATGATGTCACTTCTCTCCTTTTAGTAAAGAACAGCATTAGTCTTACTGGGCGTGCTCTGTAGAGCTCCACCTTTTGTCTCTTTCATAAACCTTTACATACGTACCTAGTAAGTATTTCATTATCTCTTTTTAGTTACAGTATCTGTCTTTCCTCTCTCTCTCTCTCTCTCTCTGTCTCTCTCTCTGTCTCTCTTTCTCTCGAATTAAAGGGGTAGGAGGGGGAGGACTTTTAGAATTGAATGAATGGTAGGTTAGGGGGGGGAGTCTTCTAGGAATTGGTCCATTAGGAGTCAAAGCAGGTGGGAACGTTCAAACTGAACTCATCTGTTTAGAGCTCTGTTCCCTCAGCCTGGTGGAGATATTTAGTTCTGTTTTATCCAGATCTGTTCGCTCAGCCTGGTGGAGAGATCTAGTTCTGTTTTATCCAGATCTGTTCACTCAGCCTGCTGGATAGATCTAGTTCTGTTTTATCCAGATCTGTTCGCTCAGCCTGGTGGATAGATCTAGTTCTGTTTTATCCAGATCTGTTCGCTCAGCCTGGTGGAGAGATCTAGTTCTGTTTTATCCAGATCTGTTCACTCAGCCTGCTGGATAGATCTAGTTCTGTTTTATCCAGATCTGTTCGCTCAGCCTGGTGGAGAGATCTAGTTCTGTTTTATCCAGATCTGTTCACTCAGCCTCAGCCTTGTACAGTCCTGTTGATGTGGATCAGGGCATGTTCCCTCCTCTGCTTCCTGAAGTCAACAATCAACTCCTTTGTTTTGCTGAAGTTGAGGGAGAGGTTGTTGTCATGACACCAAGATGCCAGTTCACTTACCCCCTCCCTATAGGCTGACTTGTCATTGTCGGTTATCAGGCCTACAACTGTGGTGTCGTCATTAAAGTTGATGGTGGAGTTGGTGTGGTACAAAGCAACACAGTCGAGGGTGAACAGGGAGTACAGCAGAGGACAGAGGACACACCCCTGGGGGACCCCTGTGTTAAGAGTCAGTGTGGAGGAGGTGTTGTCATGCTGTGACCTGTCAAACTGAGAGCTGGAGAGAGAGGAGGCACATAACAGTGCTGGTGACTAAGAAAATGCACTCTGTTCACGCATGTGAGGGAAACAGTGATATATCAGGTGATATGCAGGTTTATTGCCTATTGCATTCACCAATCCAACCAGATCAGACCAGATCAGTGATGACCTCACAATAAAGAGGAAGGCTGGGTTCAGAAGTGCAATGGTGACTGTTCTGTTTTTAGCTGTGGGTCGTGCCACAGCCACATGGCTTCTGCCTTAATGATGCGCAGTGCATGACAAGTCAAGATCCCTCATCTCCCTGAAACATATGAATGGACCTCACTTGCCTGTTTGTTACAAATGAATAATTAACTGCAGGTTTCTAGTTGTGCTTTAACATAGTGAACCTTTGTACTCTCGGACTGAGGCTGGTTGAGGGTGAACATTCTGGAACCTGTAGAGTTCTACACTCTCTAAAAGGGTTGTTTGGCTGTCCCCATAGAAAAACCATTTGAATAACCCTTTTTGGTCCCAGCCTTTTAGTTCCAGGTAGAACCCTTTTGGGTTCTATGTTGAACCCTTTCCACAGAGGGTTCTACATAGAACCCAATAGGGTTCTACTTGGAACCAAATAGGGTTCTACATGGAATCAAAAAGGGTTCTCCTATGGGGACAGTAGTTGTGGATGAGAACGTTCTGCTGTGAGATCCCAGAACAAACCCCTCTCTCTGGGTGTTCCATAAACTGACATCTGGGGATTAGGAAGGGAGAGGTGGATGGATGGAGGGAGGAATGGATGAAGGGAGCTAGGGAGAGAGGAAGGAGTGGGAGGACTCAGGAAGTGGCAGGGTTGGTAGGGGCTCATTCCCAGTGTATACAGGTGGAATTAATGGGAAGCAACAGGAAAGGGCTAAATGTGTTTTACCTCCCTAAAGCCTAGAGGATTACAACACACACACACACTCTCTCTCTCTCTCTCTCTCTCTCTCTCTCTCTCTCTCTCTCTCTCTCTCACTCTCACTCTCACTCTCACTCTCACTCTCACTCTCACTCTCACTCTCACACTCTCTCACTCACACAATCTGATACAACTCTCTCTCACAAACATTACAAAGTAAATTCATTGTGACATTGATAATCTCACTTCAATATGCAAAACTAGGGCTAAGGACTGTACAGTATTGTGGTTTATGAATGGGAGAAGCAGCTATGCAATCCTTCTTTCCCCTGAGAGACCCCAGACTGCTTCTCACCACCTGAGACTGAGTCTTTATCACAGAGAAGGGAGGGAAGGAGGGAGGACTTCCAAAGCGTATCCAAAAACTAGAAAAGAAAAGGGGTAGAAACGAAAAGCCCTTATCCTGGAAGTATCTCAGGGCGAGGGTACGCTGAGGTGTTGCTTTGCCGGGGTGAGGAAAAATAGGGTTGGGGGAAGAAGAGAGGAAGGGTGGGGAGAAGGTGAGAGGAGGGGTGGGGAGGAGGGATGGGAAGGAGGGGAGAGAGAGTGGCACCCATTTCCTGTTCTAAAGAGCTGGGAGGTACTTGGATATGCTGGGTTCCCTGTGGGAGAGGGGCGGCATGGTGTGTGTGTGTGTGTGTGTGAGTACGTGCCACGCGGTGTGAGCTCTCATAGATGTGGAAAAAGAGGAACAGGATGCTCAACCCTTCAGGAATGCGTACAGCCCAGCTATACGTCTGCAAAACTCATCCCTCCCTCTTTCTCCCTATCTCTCTCTTGCCCTCTCTAGAGGGGGGGTGGGGGAGAGAGAGAAATAAAGAGAGATGGTGAGAATGAAAGCAAGAGATAAATAGGAAAGGAGAGCCAGTGGGACATAATGAATGGCTGGCTGGCTGGCTGGCAGGCAGGCAGGCAGGCAATAAGAGTTAGATATCTAACCATGGCCCTCCACCCCTCCAGTAGTTTCGATTAAAGAATAAGAGTCATTACCTCAGGTTTATCTATAGATAGCCTCAATCAGTCACACACACCCAGACATAGCCAACACAAAGTCTCACACAGCCTATGTATGCACACACTCAATCAGCCCACTTCCCTCTTCCCTCTCTCTTTCCCCATCCTCTATCTCTCTCCCAAACTCTGCCCTGCCCTTTCTCCTGTGTAAAACAGCTGTTCTCCATCCATTCAGCCCAACTCGGGGACAGACATCTGGCTGCAGCTGGGGCTCAGTTAACTCACTACAGAAGGACATCATTCCAGGGACCTGCAGTCACACTGTCAGTCAGTCAAGCCATACAATAATTAGTTATTTAAATGTTCAACCAATTAGTTAGCAAGTCAATCAGTGAGCTAAAAGCTATGAGTTAGCAAGTCAATCAGTGAGCTAAAAGCTATGAGTTAGCAAGTCAATCAGTGAGCTAAAGCTATGAGTTAGCAAGTCAATCAGTGAGCTAAAGCTATGACTTAGCAAGTCAATCAGTGAGCTAAAAGCTATGAGTTAGCAAGTCAATCAGTGAGCTAAAGCTATGAGTTAGCAAGTCAATCAGTGAGCTAAAGCTATGAGTTAGCAAGTCAATCAGTGAGCTAAAGCTATGAGTTAGCAAGTCAATCAGTGAGCTAAAGCTATGAGTTAGCAAGTCAATCAGGGAGCTAAAGCTATGAGTTAGCAAGTCAATCAGGGAGCTAAAGCTATGAGTTAGCAATTCAATCAGGGAGCTAAAGCTATGAGTTAGCAAGTCAATCAGTGAGCTAAAGCTATGAGTTAGCAAGTCAATCAGTGAGTTAAAGCTATGAGTTAGCCGACCGGTAATCAGTCACCTAATCAGCAAGTTTGGGGAGTAACTATTACATGTAATCACTTACTTTACCAGCAAAAATATTTTAATCAAACTACAAATACTTTTGAAAAAAGAGATGATTACTTCTTGGACTACTTAAAAATGTAGAAAGGATATTTGCGGGGAAAAATACATGATGACACCTTTCTGTTTTCTCAATGACATTCAATTCAGTATTGAAAAAAGGTGCATGACCACCAATCAGAGACCACTATGATGACACACCAAATGATGACCACCAATCAGAGACAACTGTGATGACACACCAAATGATGACCACCAATCAGGGACCACTATAATGACATACCAAATGATGACCACCAATCAGAGACCATCATGATGACACACCAAATGATGACCACCAATCAGAGACCACTATGATGACACACAAAATGATGACCACCAATCAGAGACCACTATGATGACACACCAAATGACGACCACCAATCAGAGACCACTATGATGACACACCAAATGATGACACACCAATCAGAGACCACTATGATGACACACCAATCAGAGACCACTATGATGACACACCAAATGATGACCACCAATCAGAGACCACTATGATGACACACCAAATGAGTTTGATGGATCCTTTTTGTCATCTTTTACTGCCTCATAAGGGGAAAATAATCCAAAAGTAACTGAAAGTAATCAGTTTGGGTAATCCAAAAGTTACGTTACTGATTACAATTTTGGACAGGTAACTAGTAACTTTAACAGATTACATTTAGAAAGTAACCTACTCAACCCTGCTAATACGTTACAAGTAAACAACTCATTCAGTTTCGGAAACATTGATTCTGATGAAGTCTGGTGAGAAAAAAAGTTGGAAATGGAGGCTACCAATGAGTAACCGTTAAGCCAATTAGCCGTTTCTCCAGTCATCCTATCAGTGAGTTCCCACAAGTCAGTCAGCTGCATCAGGTACTGTTGTTTTTCCTGTATCCATGGCAATAACCCCAGGGGGGGTCATGGTCCCTAATCATCCCATATAGTTTTGTCAGTTATAACGACTCGTCTGATAGGCCTGATGCACATTCGCATGGACTCACTTACGCAAGCGAGCACACAAACACACACACACCGTCACCCAATAAACAGGGTTGACGAGGTGCTGGAGGAGACAGGATATTTCGGTCGGCTCAGAGCAGCTCTGGAGTGTGTCCTACACAGACCCTAAACACGAGAGAGAGAGAGAGCTCTAAACTAGGCCCAGGGTTCTATACAAAGGGTTGTCTGTTCTGAACTTCCAGTACTCAGGATTTCCAGTTCCATCACCCCACCAGCAGATATGTTGCACTGAGGGGCTTCCATCACACCACATTCATACTAACCACTAAGTAGATACAAATGTATAACAAAATGAATTCACATTTTCTCTGCAGATTATAATAGATCTAAATATTACAGCGGTTTCAGCTTGTTTTCTAAGAGAGACACGATCAACCTATTTCTGCTGCTGAGATGTGGGAACAGGTGGGAGCCCCGCGGGTGTCCCTTTAGAGCTGAGAAGAACAACAACATTCTTCTTCTTCTTCTCTCTCCGTTCTGTTCACTGCTGCCGCCTGCGTAGTTGTGACTCTCAGAGGGTGAATGAAGGGAGATGGTAGGCAGGGTGTTGTCAAGGCAACCGGCGTGAGGGTCACCTCCACGAGCATGATCACTGATCACTGCTGTACATGCGTCACCGGAATTCCGTTGTTGGAACCTTTCACGACACAGGATTAGGAGTGGGAAAATAGGACTAGAATAAAGAACCACTGGCAACCAAACTAAATCAGCTCAGTCAACGGCTCAATCACACACTCAGTCACTTACTTACTCAATCTCTCTCAAATTCAGTCCGTTGCTTAATAACTCTCACTTAATTCAGTCACTCACATTTATAGTTTACACTGTTAAAAACAGGATTTGAAAATCATGCTAACACAAACTTGGTAATTAAACTACAGAGGATTCATGCGGGAAATACCATTATGGGTCGTGATATTAAGGGTCATAACATTAAGGGTCATAACATTATGGGTCATAACATTACATAGCATTATGGGTCACAACATTACATAACATTAAGGGTCATAACATTATGGGTCATGACATTACATAACATTATGGGTCATGACATTACATAACATTATGGGTCATGACATTACATAACATTATGGGTCATGACATTACATAACATTATGGGTCATAACATTACATAACATTATGGGTCATAACATTACATAACATTATGGGTCATGACATTACATAACATTATGGGTCATGACATTACATAACATTATGGGTCATGACATTACATAACATTATGGGTCATAACATTACATAACATTATGGGTCATGACATTACATAACATTATGGGTCATGACATTACATAACATTATGGGTCATAACATTACATAACATTATGGGTCATGACATTACATAACATTATGGGTCATGACATTACATAACATTATGGGTCATGACATTACATAACATTATGGGTCATGACATTACATAACATTATGGGTCATGACATTACATAACATTATGGGTCATAACATTATGGGTCAAAACATTACATAACATTATGGGTCATGACATTACATAACATTATGGGTCATGACATTACATAACATTATGGGTCATAACATTACATAACATTATGGGTCATAACATTATGGGTCAAAACATTACATAACATTATGGGTCACAACATTATGGGTCATAACAGAGTCATAGCGTTATGGTCATAACATTATCGTTCATAACATGACATAACTATAACGTTTCAGGTAAGACCCAAATGCAGATTGTGTTGAAGTAACAATGTTTATTACAGCAACAGCGGCAGGCAGGCAGGGGTCGATAATCCAGAGTGGTTTGGCAAAGATACAGAACAGCAGTCAGGGTCAGGTCAGGCAGAGGTCGGTAATCCAGAGTAGGGGCAAAGGCACAGGACGGCAGGCAGGGTCAGGGGCAGGCAGAGTGGTGAGGCAGGCGGGTTCAGAGTCAGGACAGGCAAGGGTCAAAACCAGGAGGGTGAGAAAAAGAGACTGGAAAAAGCAGGAGCTGAGACAAAAATGCTGGTTGACTTGACAAACAAGACGAACTGGCAAGATACAAACAGAGAACACCGGTATAAATACACAGGGGATAATGGGGAAGATGGGCGACACCTGGAAGGGGGTGGAGACAATCAGAAGGACAGGTGAAACAGATCAGGGCGTGACACGTAACATTATGAGTCATAACGTTATGTGTCATAACATTATGGGTCATAACATTGTGGGTCATAACGTTGCCCCTACTCAAGCTGCACACTGGACCATATTCCAACTAAACTACTGAAAGAGCTGCTTCCTGTGCTTGGCCCTCATATGTTGAACATAATGAACGGCTCCCTATCCACAGGATGTGTACCAAACTCACTAAAAGTGGCAGTAATAAAGCTTCTCTTGCAAAAGCCAAACCTGGATGCAGAAAATATAGAAAAAACTATCGGCCTATATCAAATCTCCCATTCCTCTCAATTTTTTAAAGAAAAGCTGTTGCGCAGCAACTCACTGCCTTCCTGAAGACAAACAATGTATACGAAACACTTCAGTCTGGTTTTAGACCCCATCATAGCACTGAGACTGGATTCGTGAAGTTGGTAAATTAGCTTTTAATGGCGTCAGACCAACGCTCTGCATCTGTCCTCGTGCTCCTAGACCTTAGTGCTGCTTTTGATACCATCGATCACCACATTCTTTTGGAGAGATTGGAAACCCAAATTGGTCTACACGGACAAGTTCTGGCCTGGTTTAGATCTTATCTGTTGGAAAGATATCAGTTTGTCTCTGTAGATGGTTTGTCCTCTGACAAATCAACTGTAGATTTAGGTGTTCCTCAAGGTTCTGTTTTAGGACCACTATTGTTTTCACTATATATTTTACCTCTTGGTAATGTCATTTGGAAACATAATGTTAACTTTCACTGCTATGAGGACGATTCACAGCTGTACATTTCAATGAAATATGGTGAAGCCCCAAAATTGCCCTCCCTGGAAGCCTGTGTTTCAGACAAAAGGAAGTGGATGGTGGCAAATGCTTTACTTTTAAACACGGACAAAACAGAGATGCTTGTTCTAGGTCCCAAGAAACAAAGAGATCTTCTGTTGCATCTGACAATTAATCTTGATGGTTGTACAGTCGTCTCAAATACAACTGTGAAGGACCTCGTCGTTACTCTGGACCCTGATCTCTCTTTTGACGAACATATCAAGACTGTTTCAAGGGCAGCTTTTTTTCCATCTACGTAACATTGCAACAATCAGAAACTTTCTGTCCAAAATGAATCCATGCTTTTGTCACTTCTATATTAGACTACTGCAATGCTCTACTTTCCGGCTACCTGGAATAAAGCACCAAATAAATTTCAGTTAGTGCTAAACACAGCTGCTAGAATCTTGACAAGAACCAAATAGCCTCTCTACACTGGCTTCCTGTTAAGGCTAGAGCTGAATTCAAGGTTTTACTGCTAACCTACAAAGCATTACATGGGCTTGCTCCTATCTATCTTTCCGATTTGGTCCTGCCGAACATACCTACACGTACACTACGGTCACAAGACACAGGTGTCACGTCCTGACCATAGTAAGATGTTATTTTCTATGGTAGAGTAGGTCAGCGCGTGACAGGGGGTGTTATTCTATGTGTTGTATTTCTATGTTCATGTTCTAGTTTTTGTATTTCTATGTTGGTTTTGTTTTGGGATGATCTACAATTAGAGGCAGCTGGTCCTCGTTGTATCTAATTGGAGATCATACTTAGGTAGGTTTTTTTTCCACCTGGTGTTGTGGGATCTTGTTTTTGCACAGCTCTGTAAAATCCTGCAGGACGTGACGTTCGTTTTCCGTTTGTTATTTTACTTTAGTGTTCTGAGTTAATAATAAATATTTATCATGAGCACTCAACACGCTGCACCTTGGTCTACTCCTTATGACGATCATCACAGCAGGCCTCCTTATTGTCCCTAGAATTTCGAGACAAACAGCTGGAGGCAGGGCTGTCTCCTATAGAGCTCAATTTTTATGGAATGGTCTGCCTATCCATGTGAGAGACGCAGACTCGGTCTCGACCTTTTAAGTCTTTATTGAAGACTCATCTCTTCAGTAGGTCCTATGATTGAGTGTAGTCTGGCCCAGGGACCAGGGGTGTGAAGGGCAATGGAAAGGCATTGGAGCGATGAACCACCCACCTGGCCAGTTCCCCTCTCTCCACTGGGATTCTCTGCCTCTAACCCTAATACAGGGGCTGAGTCACTGGCTTTCTGGTGCTCTTCCATGCCGTCCCTAGAAGGGGTGCGTCACTTGAGTGGGTTCCTGCCGTGTGGGAGAACTTCGTGGGCTATACTCGGCCTTGTCTCAGGGTAGTAAGTTGGTGGTTGAAGATATCCCTCTGGTGTGGGGGCTGAGCTTTGGCAAAGTGGGTGGGGTTATATCCTGCCTGGTTGGCCCTGTCTGGGGGTATAGTCGGACGGGGCCACAGTTTCTCCCGAACCTCTCCTGTCTCAGCCTCCAGTAATTACATTTACATTTACGTCATTTAGCAGACGCTCTTATCCAGAGCGACTTACAAATTGGTGCATTCACCATATGATATCCAGTGGAACAACCACTTTACAATAGTACATCTATATCTTTTTGGGGGAGGGGGGGAGGGTTAGAAGGATTACTTAATCCTATCCCAGGTATTCCTTAAAGAGGTGGGGTTTCAGGTGTCTCCGGAAGGTGGTGATTGACTCCGCTGTCCTGGCGTCATGAGGGAGCTTGTTCCACCATTGGGGTGCCAGAACAGCGAACAGTTTTGACTGGGCTGAGCGGGAACTGTGCTTCCGCAGAGGTAGGGAGGCGAGCAGGCCAGAGGTGGATGAACGCAGTACCCTTCTTTGGGTGTAGGGACTGATCAGAGCCTGAAGGTACGGAGGTGCCGTTCCCCTCACAGCTCCGTAGGCAAGCACCATGGTCTTGTAGCAGATGCGAGCTTCAACTGGAAGCCAGTGGAGTGTGCGGAGGAGTGGGGTGACGTGAGAGAACTTGGGAAGGTTGAACACCAGACGGGTTGCGGCGTTCTGGATGAGTTGTAGGGGTTTAATGGCACAGGCAGGGAGCCCCGCCAACAGCGAGTTGCAGTAATCCAGACGGAAGATGACAAGTGCCTGGATTAGGACCTGCGCCGCTTCCTGTGTGAGGCAGGGTCGTACTCTGCGAATGTTGTAGAGCATGTACCTACAGGATCGGGTCACCGCCTTGATGTTAGCGGAGAATGACAGGGTGTTGTCCAGGGTCACGCCAAGGCTCTTAGCACTCTGGGAGGAGGACACAATGGAGTTGTCAACCGTGATCGCGAGATCATGGAACGTGCAGTCCTTCCCCGGGAGGAAGAGCAGCTCCGTCTTGCCGAGGTTCAGCTTGAGGTGGTGATCCGTCATCCACACTGATATGTCTGCCAGACATGCAGAGATGCGATTCGCCACCTGGTTATCAGAAGGGGGAAAGGAGAAGATTAATTGTGTGTCGTCTGCGTAGCAATGATAGGAGAGACCATGTGAGGATATGACAGAGCCAAGTGACTTGGTGTATAGCGAGAATAGGAGAGGGTCTAGAACTGAGCCCTGGCGGACACCAGTGGTGAGAGCACGTGGTGCGGAGACGGATTCTCGCCTGGTAGGAGCGACCTGTCAGGTAGGACGCAATCCAAGAGTGAGCCGCGCCGGAGATGCCCAACTCGGAGAGGGTGGAGAGGAGGATCTGATGGTTCACAGTATCAAAGGCAGCAGATAGGTCTAGAAGGATGAGAGCAGAGGAGAGAGAGTTAGCTTTAGCAGTGCAGAGAGCATCCGTGACACAGAGAAGAGCAGTCTCAGTTGAATGACCAGTCTTGAAACCTGACTGATTTGGATCAAGAAGGTAATTCTGAGAGAGATAGCAAGAGAGCTGGCCAAGGACGGCACGCTCAAGAGTTTTGGAGAGAAAAGAAAGAAGGGATACTGGTCTGTAGTTGTTGACATCGGAGGGATCGAGTGTAGGTTTTTTGAGAACGGGTGCAACTCTCGCTCTTGAAGACGGAAGGGATGTAGCCAGCGGTCAAGGATGAGTTGATGAGCGAGGTGAGGTAAGGGAGAAGGTCTCCGGAAATGCTCTGGAGAAGAGAGGAGGGGATAGGGTCAAGCGGGCAGGTTGTTGGGCGGCTGCAATAGTTTGTCGGGGGCTAGGGTCAGTCTGTTATATCTGGAGTATTTCTCCTGTCTTTTCCGGTGTCCTGTGTGAATTTAAGTATGCTCCCTCTAACACTCTCACTCTCTCTCTCTCTCTCTCTCTCGCTCTCTCTTTTTTTTTCTCGGAGGACTTGAGTACTAGGACCATGCCTCAGGACTACCTGGCCTGATGATTCCTTGCTGTCCCCAGTCCACCTGGACGTGCTGCTGCTCCAGTTACAACTGTTCTGCCTGCGGCTATGGAACCGTGACCTGTTCACCGGACCTGCTGTTTTCGACTCTCTCTCTACCACACCTGCTGTCTCTAACTCTGAATGATCGGCTATGAAAAGCCAACTGATATTTACTCCTGAGGTGCTGAGTTGTTGCACCCTGAGGTGCTGACCTGTTGCACCCTCTACAATCACTGTGATTATTATTATCTGACCCTGCTGGGCATCTATGAACGTTTGAACATCTTCACCATGCACTATTATAATCTACATCGGCTGATGTAAAAAGAGCTTTATAAATACATTTGATTGATTATGGTCATATCATTATGTGTCATAGCATTTTGGGTCTTTCAATTTCTGGTGAGACTCCCTCTTCTTCCACTGTCTGTTATTGTGGCTTGTCTACTGCCCTCTCGGCACTTCTCCCTCTTTTCCCTCTATCCTCCCTCTATTCCTCCCTACAGTATTCCCTCTCTTCTCTGTGATGTCTACCCGGGGTCTGTGTGTCTACAGAGAACCCAGGGATAGTTTTACTGTCTGGGCGTTTCTACTGCTTCACATGCAAATGCAACAGAGATTCAAAACAAATGCTTAATTACTAGTTGGGAATAGAACTGAGCCAATGACCAAATAGTCAACTGAAAACCAATTTAGGGAGGAAGCAGAGGATGGTGGTGGAAAGTGGGAGGGAGGGAGTGGAAGACGGTTGTTGAGTGAGGGAGAGAACAAGAGAGCATAAAAACATCTACTTTTTAAGATGTGTGAATATGCACTTTCTCGTGTGAGGTGGTGAGGAAGTATTCAAGGCTCTGGCTTGTTGAGACTTTGTGTGTGCACGGTTGGGTAGGTTACTTTCTAAATGTAATCTGTTACAGTTACTAGTTACCTGTCCAAAATTGTAATCAGTAAATACATTTTTAGATTATCCAAACGCAGTAATGTAATCTGATTACTTTCAGTTACTTTTGGATTACTTTCCCCTTAAGAGCCATTAGAAGATGACAAAAAGATCCATGTGTCATCATAGTGGTCTCTGATTGGTGGTCATCATTTGGTGTGTCATCATAGTGGTCTCTGATTGGTGGTCATCATTTGGTGTGTCATCATAGTAGTCTCTGATTGGTGGTTATCATTTGGTGTGTCATCATAGAGGTCTCTGATTGGTGGTCAGACTCGCTCAGGTGGAACAAACGTAAACATAAATTTCAATGCTGAATTGAATGTCATTGAGAAAACAGAAAAGGTCATAACGCATTTTTTTTCTGCAAACATCCTTTCAAATTGTTTAAGTCATCCAAAAAGTAATCTAGTTTTTCAAAAGTATCTGAAATCGGATTATAATATTTTAGTTGGTAATGTAACTGCCTACAGTTGCAGTTTTGCTGTAATTATTTTACATGCATGTGTCAGTGCAGGCCTGTGTTTAAGGAACTAGGCCTGTGTTTAAGGAACAAGGCCTGTGTTTCAGGAACAAGGCCTGTGTTTCAGGAACTAGGCCTGTGTTTAAGGAACTAGGCCTGTGTTTAAGGAACTAGGCCTGTGTTTAAGGAACAAGGCCTGTGTTTAAGGAACTAGGCCTGTGTTTATGGAACAAGGCCTGTGTTTAAGGAACTAGGCCTGTGTTTAAGGAACAAGGCCTGTGTTTAAGGAACTAGGCCTGTGTTTAAGGAACAAGGCCTGTGTTTAAGGAACTAGGCCTGTGTTTAAGGAACAAGGCCTGTGTTTAAGGAACTAGGCCTGTGTTTAAGGAACTAGGCCTGTGTTTCAGGAACTAGGCCTGTGTTTAAGGAACAAGGCCTGTGTTTAAGGAACTAGGCCTTTGTGCAACCTTGACAAAGGGCAGAGTTGTTTTGGGCCAAATCAAACGCAAACACTTTGTCTAGCACGTGGCTAACTCATGCCTGGGATGCAAATCCACACTCAATGCACTCTGGGATTGCCAACAGGTGAGCTTCTATAACTGAGGCCCTATAGGAATGTAATGACATGGTTAAAGTATGGGAGGATTTTTTCTGATGAAGCCCATTGATGAAGGATGTAACTGTCAGGTATACTCCCTCTCCGGTCTCCAGGTCACCAGGCTACTCATTATTACGCACACCTGTCACCATCGTTACGCACACCTGCACGTCATCAGACTCACCTGGACTCCATCACCTCCCTGATTACCTGCCCTATGTCTGTCACTCTCTTTGGTTCCTTCCCCAGGCGTTATTGTTTCTGTTCCAGTGTTCATGTCGGTATGCTAACCGTGTTTCTTGTTTTGTTCATTTATTTATTAAATACACTCCATGAACTTGCTTCCCGACTCCCAGCGTACACGTTACAGTAACGTCAAGCTTTTAATTGTTTCAATAAAATAATGATTTTCAAATCTTGAGCAAGGAATTTTGTAAACAACCTCCCAATTCCAAACTGATTCCAAGGTCCTACCGTCTCCAAGGCCCTTGTGAACATCTGAAAGGATTACATTTGAGCCGACTTGAATTTGGTCATCTCTCTGTTGCTTGTTCCATTTGACATGTCTTCCTTTATTAATGGAAGCATGGAAAGACAAAACAATGGAGAGGAATTGAGAAACGTTAACATTGCGGGCATATCTCCAAGTCCCATTTGTTCAGTGGTAGTTGATTGGGTGGTGGCATGATTAGATACACAACCCACCAGCATGCCTGACTAGACCCTTATTCAGCCCCTTATCGCTGTTCTAAGAAGAGGGGAAGAAACCATCAGCACTGGTATACAGTACAACACAGGGTGGGTCTGTGTTTGGCTGGCCCTCTCAGTGTAGGTCTGTGATTGGCTGGTTATTGAAAGTAAGCCCTAGTTGTGGATAGACAGATTTCCTCCCTCTGTTTCAGCGGTGGAGAAGAATGACATTCATTTGTTCCTCTCTTGCCACAGCAGGGTGGTCCTTCTCTAGATAACATGTGATACTGATCAGATTGGGATGACTGGCTGGAGTACTGCCCAGTGAAATACACACAGACACACACACACACACCAGAATGAGAGAGAAATGAAGAGGTACTCCACCCTTCTCTTCTGCTGAAGAGTTGATGAACTGGCTAAAAACAAAAATACATTCAATTCAGATGTTTTCTTTGTGTGTTAGCTTTGTTTTTCAAATGGGATGAGATTAAAGGGAAATACATTTGAAATGATAACATCTCATTATCTCATGGTATTCTTTGAGAGAGAAGTCTGCTGAGTGAGATGTTTCACTATGTTTGTGAAGGACTGTGGGTGTTCCACAGTCAGCCAGCCCTGCCCTTTGCTCCTGTCATTTAAGTAAGTCATGTCTGATGTGATATCAGACTATTACACACCGTTCTGATGTGGTATCAGACTATTACACACCATTCTGATGTGATATCAGACTATTACACACCATTCTGATGTGGTATCAGAATGTTCTGATGTGATATCAGACTATTACACACCGTTCTGATGTGATATCAGACTATTGAACACCGTTCTGATGTGGTATCAGACTATTACACACCATTCTGATGTGATATCAGACTATTACACACCGTTCTGATGTGATATCAGACTATTACACACCGTTCTGATGTGATATCAGACTATTACACACCATTCTGATGTGATATCAGACTATTACACACCGTTCTGAAGTGGTATCAGACTATTACACACCGTTCTGATGTGATATCAGAATGTTCTGATGTGATATCAGACAATTACACACCGTTCTGATGTGGTATCAGAATGTTCTGATGTGATATCAGACTATTACACACCGTTCTGATGTGGTATCAGACTATTACACACCATTCTGATGTGATATCAGACTATTACACACCATTCTGATGTGATATCAGACTATTACACACCGTTCTGATGTGGTATCAGACTATTACACACCGTTCTGATGTGATATCAGACTATTACACACCGTTCTGATGTGATATCAGACTATTACACACCGTTCTGATGTGATATCAGACTATTACACACCATTCTGATGTGATATCAGACTATTACACACCGTTCTGAAGTGGTATCAGACTATTACACACCGTTCTGATGTGGTATCAGAATGTTCTGATGTGATATCAGACAATTACACACCGTTCTGATGTGGTATCAGAATGTTCTGATGTGATATCAGACTATTACACACCGTTCTGATGTGGTATCAGACTATTACACACCATTCTGATGTGATATCAGACTATTACACACCATTCTGATGTGATATCAGACTATTACACACCGTTCTGATGTGGTATCAGACTATTACACACCGTTCTGATGTGATATCAGACTATTACACACCGTTCTGATGTGATATCAGACTATTACACACCGTTCTGATGTGGTATCAGACTATTACACACCATTCTGATGTGGTATCAGACTATTACACACCGTTCTGATGTGGTATCAGACTATTGAACACCGTTCTGATGTGATATCAGACTATTACACACCGTTCTGATGTGATAACAGACTATTACACACTGTTCTGATGTGATAGACTATTACACACCGTTCTGATGTGGTATCAGACTATTACACACCGTTCTGATGTGATATCAGACTATTACACACCGTTCTGATGTGATATCAGACTATTACACACTGTTCTGATGTGATATCAGACTATTACACACCGTTCTGATGTGGTATCAGACTATTACACACCGTTCTGATGTGGTATCAGAATGTTCTGATGTGATATCAGACTATTACACACCGTTCTGATGTGGTATCAGAATGTTCTGATGTGGTATCAGACTATTACACACCGTTCTGATGTGATATCAGACTATTACACACCGTTTTGATATGATATCAGACTATTACACACTGTTCTGATGTGATATCAGACTATTACACACTGTTCTGATGTGATATCAGACTATTACACAATGTTCTGATGTGGTATCAGACTATTACACACCATTCTGATGTGATATCAGACTATTACACACCGTACTGATATGATATCAGACTATTACACAATGTTCTGATGTGATATCAGACTATTACACACCGTTCTGATGTGATATCAGACTATTACACACTGTTCTGATGTGATATCAGACTATTACACACTGTTCTTATGTGATATCAGACTATTACACACCGTTCTGATGTGATATCAGACTATTACACACTGTTCTGATGTGATAGACTATTACGCACTGTTCTGATGTGATATCAGACTATTACACACCGTTCTGATGTGGTATCAGACTATTACCCAATGTTCTGATGTGATATCAGACTATTACACACCGTTCTGATGTGATATCAGACTATTACACACTGTTCTGATGTGATATCAGACTATTACACACTGTTCTGATGTGATATCAGACTATTACACACCGTTCTGATGTGGTATCAGACTATTACACACAGTTCTGATGTGATATCAGACTATTACGCACTGTTCTGACGTGATATCAGACTATTACACACCGTTCTGATGTGGTATCAGACTATTACCCAATGTTCTGATGTGATATCAGACTATTACACACCGTTCTGATGTGATATCAGACTATTACACACTGTTCTGATGTGATATCAGACTATTACACACTGTTCTGATGTGATATCAGACTATTACACACCGTTCTGATGTGATATCAGACTATTACACACTGTTCTGATGTGATATCAGACTATTACACACTGTTCTGATGTGATATCAGACTATTACACACCGTTCTGATGTGGTATCAGACTATTACACACAGTTCTGATATGATATCAGACTATTACACACCGTTCTGATGTGATAGACTATTGAACACCGTTCTGATGTGATATCAGACTATTACACACCGTTCTGAAATGATATCAGACTATTACACACCGTTCTAATGTGGTATCAGACTATTACACACCGTTCTGATGTGATATCAGACTATTACACACCGTTCTGATGTGGTATCAGAATGTTCTGATGTGATATCAGACTATTACACACCATTCTGATGTGATATCAGACTATTACACACCATTCTGATGTGATATCAGACTATTACACACCGTTCTGATGTGGTATCAGACTATTACACACCGTTCTGATGTGATATCAGACTATTACACACCGTTCTGATGTGATATCAGACTATTACACACCGTTCTGATGTGGTATCAGACCATTACACACCATTCTGATGTGGTATCAGACTATTACACACCGTTCTGATGTGGTATCAGAATGTTCTGATGTGATATCAGACTATTACACACTGTTCTGATGTGGTATCAGACTATTGAACACCGTTCTGATGTGATATCAGACTATTACACACTGTTCTGATGTGATAACAGACTATTACACACTGTTCTGATGTGATATCAGACTATTACACACCGTTCTGATGTGGTATCAGACTATTACACACCGTTCTGATGTGATATCAGACTATTACACACCGTTCTGATGTGATATCAGACTATTACACACTGTTCTGATGTGATATCAGACTATTACACACCGTTCTGATGTGGTATCAGACTATTACACACCGTTCTGATGTGGTATCAGAATGTTCTGATGTGATATCAGACTATTACACACCGTTCTGATGTGGTATCAGAATGTTCTGATGTGGTATCAGACTATTACACACCGTTCTGTGATATCAGACTATTACACACCGTTCTGATATGATATCAGACTATTACACACTGTTCTGATGTGATATCAGACTATTACACACCGTTCTGATGTGATATCAGACTATTACACAATGTTCTGATGTGGTATCAGACTATTACACACCATTCTGATGTGATATCAGACTATTACACACCGTTCTGATATGATATCAGACTATTACACAATGTTCTGATGTGATATCAGACTATTACACACCGTTCTGATGTGACATCAGACTATTACACACTGTTCTGATGTGATATCAGACTATTACGCACTGTTCTGATGTGATATCAGACTATTACACACCGTTCTGATGTGGTATCAGACTATTACCCAATGTTCTGATGTGATATCAGACTATTACACACCGTTCTGATGTGATATCAGACTATTACACACCGTTCTGATGTGATATCAGACTATTACACACCGTTCTGATGTGGTATCAGACTATTACACACAGTTCTGATATGATATCAGACTATTACACACCGTTCTGATGTGATATCAGACTATTGAACACCGTTCTGATGTGATATCAGACTATTACACACCGTTCTGAAGTGATATCAGACTATTACACACCGTTCTGATGTGATATCAGACTATTACACACCGTTCTGATGTGGTATCAGAATGTTCTGATGTGATATCAGACTATTACACACCGTTCTGATGTGATATCAGACTATTACACACCGTTCTGATGTGATATCAGACTATTACACACCGTTCTGATGTGATATCAGACTTCATCAGTGAGTTCAAATGAAGATACCGTTTAGTTGTGGGTTATTTCTGTTGAAGGCAGCGTGACGTGAGAGGGGTTTTCCAGAGGTCATTGTCGTGGTCCAGACGAGTTCAGCCCAGTCTCTGTGTGGCTGCACTAATCTGTTTTAATGATGTCTTACAGCCAACCCACACACACACAGCCAGGGTGCTCCCTAGACCGCCTTCCCCGGCGCCTAGAGGCGGCTGGCGGGGTGTGTGACACGATGTGGACCATGTTAGACGGGAGCTATCCTTACCAACATGCTCCGGGGTTTTGGATCACAGTTTCTGGGAAAATAAATGCCTTTGTGATGCTCCACACTGTGAGGTTTCTAACGCCTCACGCGTCATCAATGACTCTCCCGTGTGATGGGTGTCCTTGTGTTTCACGCACTGGCACGAGTGGAGACTGTGGCCTTCTTTACTCACTGAATGGATCTGATTGAACAATTTGTCTGTCAACTATATCCTTGTGAGACCTTGGTAATCTTTGTTTTAAAACAATAATAAACTTAATCCCAAATTTAAACTGATAACACATAGACAGCTTAATATCGCTCTCTCTCTCTCCCTCTCTCTCTCTCTCTCTCTCTCTCCCTCTGTCTCTCTCTCCTGCTCTCTCTCTCTCTCTCCCTCTCTCTGTCTCTCTCTTCCTCTTTCTGTCTCTCTCTCTCTCGCTCTCTCTCGCTCTCTCTCTCTCCCTCTGTCTCTCTCTCTCTCGCTCCCTCTGTCTCTCTGTCTCTCTCTGTCTCTCTCTCTCTCTCTCTCAGACCCTGACTGACTACTGCGTGACTGCCCTGCCTCAGCCACACCACTCTTATTTGAAGTGATCTGGCGGAGCGCTCTCACGACATCCGCTTCTCATATTTGTTACACAGAGCACTGAGACAGGGTTACCGTACTGGATCTCAGGCAAATCCATTCTACACACACACACTTACAGCAATCTTGTAAAAAGACACGCACACACACACGCAGGCACACACCACTCAATATGTATTTGAGCTGATCTCCCCGCTATGAAGCACATACCTTTCCGCTTCTTCACTTCTCGGGAATGCGTGAGTCAGAGAGCAGGCTGTATACAGTACAGTGAGTCAGAGAGCAGGCTGTATACAGTGAGTAAGAGAGCAGGCTGTATACAGTGAGTCAGAGAGCAGGCTGTATACAGTGAGTCAGAGAGCAGGCTGTATACAGTGAGTCAGAGAGCAGGCTGTATACAGTACAGTGAGTCAGAGAGCAGGCTGTATACAGTGAGTCAGAGAGCAGGCTGTATACAGTACAGTGAGTCAGAGAGCAGGCTGTATACAGTGAGTAAGAGAGCAGGCTGTATACAGTGAGTCAGAGAGCAGGCTGTATACAGTACAGTGAGTCAGAGAGCAGGCTGTATACAGTACAGTGAGTCAGAGAGCAGGCTGTATACAGTGAGTAAGAGAGCAGGCTGTATACAGTGAGTCAGAGAGCAGGCTGTATACAGTGAGTCAGAGAGCAGGCTGTATACAGTGAGTCAGAGAGCAGGCTGTATACAGTGAGTCAGAGAGCAGGCTGTATACAGTGAGTCAGAGAGCAGGCTGTATACAGTGAGTCAGAGAGCAGGCTGTATACAGTACAGTGAGTCAGAGAGCAGGCTGTATACAGTGAGTAAGAGAGCAGGCTGTATACAGTGAGTCAGAGAGCAGGCTGTATACAGTACAGTGAGTCAGAGAGCAGGCTGTATACAGTACAGTGAGTCAGAGAGCAGGCTGTATACAATGAGTAAGAGAGCAGGCTGTATACAGTGAGTCAGAGAGCAGGCTGTATACAGTGAGTCAGAGAGCAGGCTGTATACAGTGAGTCAGAGAGCAGGCTGTATACAGTGAGTCAGAGAGCAGGCTGTATACAGTGAGTCAGAGAGCAGGCTGTATACAGTACAGTGAGTCAGAGAGCAGGCTGTATACAGTACAGTGAGTCAGAGAGCAGGCTGTATACAGTGAGTAAGAGAGCAGGCTGTATACAGTGAGTCAGAGAGCAGGCTGTATACAGTGAGTCAGAGAGCAGGCTGTATACAGTGAGTCAGAGAGCAGGCTGTATACAGTGAGTCAGAGAGCAGACTGTATACAGTGAGTCAGAGAGCAGGCTGTATACAGTGAGTCAGAGAGCAGGCTGTATACAGTGAGTCAGAGAGCAGGCTGTATACAGTGAGTCAGAGAGCAGGCTGTATACAGTGCAGTGAGTCAGAGAGCAGGCTGTATACAGTGAGTCAGAGAGCAGGCTGTATACAGTACAGTGAGTCAGAGAGCAGGCTGTATACAGTACAGTGAGTCAGAGAGCAGGCTGTATACAGTGAGTCAGAGAGCAGGCTGTATACAGTGAGTCAGAGAGCAGGCTGTATACAGTGAGTCAGAGAGCAGGCTGTATACAGTGAGTCAGAGAGCAGGCTGTATACAGTGAGTCAGAGAGCAGGCTGTATACAGTGAGTCAGAGAGCAGGCTGTATACAGTACAGTGAGTCAGAGAGCAGGCTGTATACAGTACAGTGAGTCAGAGAGCAGGCTGTATACAGTGAGTCAGAGAGCAGGCTGTATACAGTACAGTGAGTCAGAGAGCAGGCTGTATACAGTACAGTGAGTCAGAGAGCAGGCTGTATACAGTGAGTCAGAGAGCAGGCTGTATACAGTGAGTCAGAGAGCAGGCTGTATACAGTGAGTCAGAGAGCAGGCTGTATACATTTACATTTTAGTCATTTAGCAGACGCTCTTATCCAGAGCGACTTACAGTAGTGAATGCATACATTTCATACAATTTCATACATTTTTTTTTTCTGTGCTGACCCCCGTAGGAATCGAACCCACAACCCTGGCGTTGCAAACACCATGCTCTACCAACTGAGCTACAGGGAAGGCTATCACGTTTAGGTATACAGTGAGTAAGAGAGCAGGCTGTATACAGTTAGTCAGAGAGCAGGCTGTAAACAGTGTGTCACACCCTTATCTGTTTCACCTGTCTTTGTGCTTGTATCCACCCCCTGCTAGGTGTCACACATCTTCCCCATTATCCCCTGTGTATTTATACCTGTGTTCTCTGTTTGTCTGTTGCCAGTTCGTTTCGTTCGTAAAACCTACCAGCGTTTGTTTTACTGCTCCTGCCTGTTTTTTGGTCCTGTTTTCTAGTCCTTACCGGTTTTGACTGTTCTGCTAGCCCTGACCATGAGACTGCCTGCCGTTTTGTACCTTACACCACCATTCTGGATTATTGACCCCTGCCTTCCCTGACCCTGAGACTGCCTGCCGTTCTGGATCCTTTACACCCTCTCTGGAATGACCCCTGCCTTGACCTGTCGTTTGCCCGCCCCTGTTGTTTAAAAAAAAACTCTTGTTACTTCTACACCGTCTGCATCTGGGTCTCACCTAAACGTGATAGTACGAACTGGCCATGACTGACCCAGCAGACTCGGACCAGATGCGCAACTCCCTCGCCTCCCAAGAAGCTATCATTAGAAGGAACAAGGAGTTCCTTCGTGGTCTGATGGAAGGGTTCCAGACCTTGGACAAACGTCACGACCAAGCCGAGGTGCTGGGAGGTTACCGTTGTGGTAGGCTGCTTAGTTGCTGGAACAATTCCGTGGGTTGTCTACTAAGCAGCCTACCACAACGGTAACCTCCCAACACCTCAGTAACCCGGCTGGTAGCAATGCCGTCACCCTGGTTTTCTGGGAACCCCGCTCACCTCCCCAGGAGCGCTTCGATGGAGAGTCGGGCACCTGTCGGTCATTTCTCGCTCAGTGTTCACTCATCATGGAGCTACAGCCTTCCTCCTTCCCCTCGGACTGCTCTAAGATAGCGTACCTCATCACGCTGATGTCCTGGAGGGCTCTCGCCTGGGCTACGGCAGTATGGGAACAACAGTCGGCCATATGCTCCAGTCTGGAGGAGTTCGTGGCAGAGGTAAAGAAGGTTTGCGATACTCCATTGTGCAGGAGAGAGGCTGCCCGGAAGTTACTCCAACTTCGGCAAGGCTCCCTTAGTGTGGCAGACTACGCAGTGGATTTCCGCACATTGGCAGCTGAGAGTTCCTGGAACCCGGAAGCACTGTTCGACACGTTCCTGTACGGAGTTTCAGAGGAAGTAAAGGACGAACTTGCTGCCCCGGAACTACCGACGGATCTCGACTTGCCCATCACCTTGACCATTCAGATCGATGGGTGACTACGGGAACGAAGGAAGGAGAGGAGACTCGATTCCACTCACCCGGCCAAGGATTACACCTCACCTCCGAGCGATCCCGGAAGTCCCCAACGGCTCCACTGCCGAGAGAACCCGGGGCTACCCGAGTTTTTCTGAGAGTCTCCGAAGGCTGCCGATTCATCTCTTCCCAAACCTATGCAACTAGGCAGAGCTAGGCTGTCTCCAGCTGAACGGTTATACAGGCTTCACACTTAGAACCTGTATTGCGGGACTACTGGTCATTTCGTCTCCACCTGTCCACTAAAAGACCAGGCTCACCAGTAGGAGTGTGTACTCTGGTGGCCCATACGGAGAACTATCCCTTTTCATGCCATGTTACTGTGGGGGAACCAGTCGAAGTCTTTCCGGGTCCTCATTGACTCTGGGGCCGATGAGAGCTTTATGGACGCTACCCTAGCTTCCGAGCTGGATATCCCTACTCAGCCCCTCTCCATTCCCATGGATGTTAGAGCTCTGGACGGGTGCTCTACAGGCCGGGTCACCCACAATACTACCCCGATCACCGACCCTAAGAAGACCGATCTTCTCCCAGGCAACATCCGTCCCGGGACGACTGTACTCTCTGTTGGGTCCGGAGACCAAGGCTATGGAGACCTACATTGTGGACTCCCTAGCTGCTGGGTTTATCCATCCTTCTGTCTCCCCTGCCAGCGCAGGGTTCTTCTTTGTGGAGAAGAAGGACAAAACCCTGAACCCATGCATCGACTACCGAGGTCTCAATGACTTCATGGTGAAGAACCGCTACACGCTACCTCTCATCTCCTCGGTCTTCGAGCCGCTCCAGGGTGCCACCGTGTTCTCCAAGCTGGACCTACGGAACACCTACCAGCTGGTGCAAATAAGGGAGAAGGACGAGTGGAAGACTGACTTCAACACGGCCAGCAGCCACTACGAGTACCTGGTCATGCCCTTTGGCCTTAACAACGCCCCTGCTGTGTTCCAGGCTCTGGTTAATGATATTCTTTGCGACATGTTGAACCGGTTTGTCTTCGTCTACTTCGATGACATCTTCGTCTTCTTCCACTCCCCCCAAGAACACGTGGTCCATGTCTGGCAGGTTCCCCAACGCCTCCTGGAGAACCTGCTTTTTGTAAAAGCTGAGAAGTGCGAATTGCATCCCTCCACCATCCCCTTTCTTGGTTACATCATCACTGCAGGGAGCGTATAGATGGAAAGTGAGAGTGGTGGTGGATTGGCCCCAGCCCACGTCCAGAGTGCAGCTGCAGCGGTTCCTGGGCTTTGCCAACTTTTATCACCGCTTTATCCGGGGCTACAGCACCCTGGCTTTCCCCTGTCTGCACTCACCTCTCCCAAGGTTCTGTTCATGTGGTGGAGGCACTGGCTGGAGGGGGCAGAACATCCATTCATCGTGTGGACCGACCACAAGAACCTGGAATATCTCCGCACCGCCAAGCGTCTCAATTCCAGGTAGGCTAGATGGGCCCTACTGTTCACCCGGTTCAACTTCTCCCTCTCCTACTGGCCGGGATCCAAGAATGTCAAGCCAGATGCACTGTCACGCCGCTATAGCCCCATGACTACTACCCCAGAACCTGAGACCATCCTTCCCACCTCGTGCCTGGCGACAGCACTCAGCTGGGAAATAGGGAAACAGGTTCAGGAGGTGCAGCATTCCCAGCCGAACCCCGGGGGGGGGGGGGGGGGGTCCAAATAACCAGATGTTCATGCCTGACGCGGTCCGCTCCACAGGCTTGCCTGCCACCCGGGCTCCCAGCAGACCCTGGCTTTTGTGCGACAACGCTTTTGGTGGCCTACCATGGTTCCTGACGTCTCCGCCTTTGTCGCTGCTTGCACGGTCTGTGCACAGAACAAGACTCCTCGACAAGCTCCGGCTGGTCTCCTCCAACTTCTGCCTGTCCTTCATTGCCCCTGGTCTCACATCTCCCTGGACTTTGTCACGGTTCTCCCACCGTCTAATGGCAACACCGCCATCCTGACCGTGGTGGATCGATTTTCCAAAGCCGCCCACTTCATTCCTCTCCCCAAGCTACCGTTGGCCAAGGAGACGGCCCAGCTCATGGTGCAGCACGTCTTCCGGATCCATGGACTGCTCGTGGACATGGTCTCTGACCGGGGTCCTCAGTTCTCATCCCGGTTTGTCCGCTGCTGTCGTCGTACCTGGAGGAGAGCCCGGTCGGCCCTCCTCAAGACCACCTCCAGGTATCGACGACAAGCGGATCACCACCGGACCCCGGCTCCCCGGTATCATCTCGGGCAGAAGGTATGGATATCCACCCGGGATCTGCCCCTCCGGGTGGAATCCCGCAAGCTCTCCCCCCGGTTTATCGGCCTGTTTCCCATCTCCAAAATTAATAGTCCCTCTGCTGTTCGTCTTCTGTTGCCCCGTACCCTTCGTATACATCCCACCTTTCATGTGTCGAGAGTTAAACCCATGTCTCACATGGGATTAAGCAAAGGAAGCAAAAAAAGGGAGTTTGGAAAGGAGCTAGGAAAGAAAAGAGATAAGAAAAGGGACATAGGGATGGAGGTGAGGAAAGGGAGGTAGAGAAAGAAAGGAATCTAGGAAAGGAGGAAAGAAAGCTAGGAGGGAAGTTAGGAAAAGGACGGAAGCTAGGGAAAGAGGAAAGGAAAGGGAGTGAGGAAAGGAGGAACGGAATCTAGGAAAGGAAAGAAAGGAAGCTAGGGAAAGGGAGTAAGGAAGTTGGGAAGGAACTAGTAGGGAAGGAAAGGAAGCTAGTAAAAAAGAGGAAAGGAAGCTAGGAAAAGAGGAGTCCACATGTATGTGGTAGGGATTAACCACGGCCAGTAGATGGCGATAGTATTGGTTTTAGTGACAGGCTAGTTTTAGTGACAGGCTAGTTTTAGTCACAGGCTACTGCGATCTGCAGCTGGATACCGTTACGGTGACAGTGGAGGGGTGGTGCTCATGTGGTTCCAGATATAAACATCATAGAGTTAAAGGACTCATCTTTGTATCTGTGCCATTATAGTTTCAGTGACAGCATTGGCTGTAGTAAATGTTCTTCTTCACGATTGGCTGATCCCTCCTGATGACCCAGTTGGACATGACTCCAACAGGGTCACCAGGAGGGATAAGCCAATGAAGTTGGAAGTCACGCCCAGTTGACTACATTAAAATGGTTGAAGCCCTCAACCAGTCTGCCCATGCCTTTTGGCCACTAAAGGCCTCTATCATTCTCTATGATAAAAACACAACACCAACCAGGAACACAGCTCATATCTCAGCACTAGATAATACTTGATAATCTTGCTTTTGCAGGTCAGTAGTAGATCTACCAATAGCCTCAATAATACAATTATTATTATACATATTATACCTATATTCTGCTTTCATTTGTAATTTGTGTTTTATCATAGATAATTGACAGTGATGCTTTCTGAACTTCATGTTTCAAAAAAGTGAATGGTGAAATTTGTTTAATATTGCCAAGAAAATTCTGTATGCGCATGGACTGGGCCGGAATCCATGCTTTGTTGTGATTCTGAATGGTCAGAAACATTGACAAAAAGCTGCCATGTGGGGAATCGTAGGTGCCTCATTTCAGCGAGTTTACCTCTTGTTTTGAGGTGTTTTGACTGCTTTCATGTCAATGCTAATATGGCACAAACTGTAAAGATGCATTTGAAAGACAACAAGTGCTCATTGTGCAAATGTATTTATGTTTTCAATAAACATTTGGAGCATAAATATTGTTTACACATTGTCAACAATCTAAGCCAACCCCGATCTGTTTTGCACCATAGTTGCTCACTCATCGGTTTTGTTGCTAAATAGGATACCAACCCATCTATTGGACTATGATTGTGCCTTCCTGTATTATACTCATGCTAAAAAAAATATTCAATTCTACTGAGCCATTTACCTTATGTTCCTATTCTTATATTTTATTATTCTTATTGTTGTTTCATTGTTGAGAAGAAATTTGCAAGTAAGCATTTGGTTGAACTCGAACTTGAAACTTAAGCCAAAGCCTAAAAGCCAAATATAGCCCTCTTTCTCTCTCTCTCACACACACACACACACACACACACATCCTCCCCATCCCCTCCCTCTCTTACCGAGACACACGCAAGCACACACTCAGCAGGATTCTCTATTTACATTACACACTTGCCCACACAGCATAGCGTGCTAAACGGACTCAATAACGCCTCGCTTCAAAGTCCCTCATGGCAAGGCGCCCTGAAACACTGGCTGCACCTTCCGAATTAGGTTCATTTGCCTTGGCTACAAGAACACAATTAAACTTTTTGTTCAATATATTCCACGATACATAGCCTAGCCTTTCATATGCTATGTTCATATAACATTTAAAACGTAGTTTATTATGGTGCATGGTGTAATACAGTATGTTCCTATTAAACACTGTTCTTGATTATTTGAGGGTATTTCATCATGCGTGAGTGACTCAAATAGAAATAGAGAGGGAGAGAGAGACATGAGTGAGTGCCAATCATATCGAGCTTCGAAGATTTTCTTTGTTTGTCTGAAACCATACTTTACGCCGTTTTATCACGTACCCGTAGTTTGCGGCACAAAGGCGGATAAAACCGGAACGAAGGTAGATGCCTGCTAGCGAGCGAGTGGGCGGTGCAATTTGCATCAGAGGACGAGTCCGCACGATTCATTGACGGGGTTAAATAGCACCACACGCATGCAGAGAAGAGGTCACTCATTCACCCAGCCAGCCGCACAAACTCAGCAGAGCGCATTAACCCATACTTAGTCTACACAGACCGGGTCAGAGACGATGAAATTAGACCAATGATATCAGATAAAAAGCCAAACATGTCTACCTAAATACATTTACAAACAATATATTGCCTAAAATAAATTGCTCCTGCCTCCTGTAATAGTGCTAAGCAATAGGAGGGAAATGCCCCACGGCACTATCTTGCCGTTGTTTTACATTACTTTAGAGGCGAGGAATTAAACGCACAGACATAACAGACCACAAAACCATTCATTCCCAAGCTTGCTTCCTCTGCTAGGCGTGTTGTTTAGTGAAAAGTGTCTCTCTCTCTCTGCCTGCACTGGGCACAGCAGTTCAGGCAGGGGACGTAGTGGGTCATTCTGCGTAAAAACCGGCGCGGTGTCCATGGTGACAGACAACGCTTGGATCGCTCTTCCTGGCCAAGCGCACAGAAGGAAACAGCGTAACACTTTTTAGTGAGATAATTGCTGTTTTGCTCTTTCGTTTCAAGAAAATTGCCACAATGGGTAGGTAAAGGTATCTTGTGTTACTATTGATTATTAGATAAACTATAAAACCAAATCAAATAGCTTTTTTTGGTACGTGTGTGTGAGAGAGAGAGGCAAGAGATTTGTTTTAAAGTTGGTCGTTTGTTCGGGAAGGTTAGTTAACCAGCAACGTTAGCAGACTGCCTCCAACGAAATACATTTTTTGAAACATGACTTGAGATTTGTCAGTATGTCAAGCAGATGATACCCCCCCCCCCCGGCCCGCTGCTTTGAAGTGGTGTTATAGCAAACATACAGCTGTCTATCTATGTTGTGTGTGTTTCTGTGTGTGTGTGTGTGTGTGTGTGTGTATAGCCTGTACGTGCATTTCTCTCCCGATTGTGTTCATGCGGAATAGATGAGTCTATGAACAGCTTGTCACTCTCACATTAGAACGATTCGTGGTTCAATCAAGGCTAAAATGTCACAGGGAATGGTTTGTCATGCGGAACTTGCTCTCACGTCTGAATCAGTCCTAAAGGGTCCTTCTACTCTCGGGTAAGCAAGTAAACGAGGACCTAAGTCTTCCTGCTGCATTTCAGGCCAGGGAGGAGGAGGGACTGCATAGAGGGGGATGGGTCTGTGTTTGTCTGTCTCGTGTGTGTACCCTACATACACGCATGCCCTTTCACTCCAATTCCCCCAGAGCGTCTGCGAGGGCATATGTCTCACCGCACGCAGGGGTTACTTAGCGGATACCCAGTGATCTACATTCAGCTTTGTATTTCCCATCTAATGGTCAAGGTTAAGATTTCGGGAGGGTAAACTGATCTTAGATCTGTGCACCACACACTAACCCAGCCTAGCATGTTCCCTCAGATGACCAATACCACGTGTGTGTGTGTGTGTGTGTGTGTGACAGTCCCCTCAGTGCAGGCCATAGACTAAATACCATAAGCTGTACTGATTAATCTATTAATGTGGCACGGCAAAATGGATTTAATATGGTCAACATCACGCCACCCAGAACCATATATTTAGAGAGAAAAGCTAACTTTTTACATGTTGAATATGCACTTACATAGCATTGGTTAAATATTCCCAATGTAATGTTAAAGTGGAACTGACTGCATTTGAACTACTTTTCAGATATGAAACAGACAATCATAAAATCTGTCAAAAATGTCATATTCCTAGTTTAAACTACAAAATCAACTTTATACGAGGTTTTAAAAATAGGTTATATTTGACTTAATGTTCCATGACATACAGTAATGCATTGTGGGCAGAATAGATGGATGCAGTTTAATGCATGATCAATAATACATGTCTTTGTAGTCCAACAAATATTGCTGTAAAGTTGTAAATCGCAGCTGGCCTGGTACATTGTTTGCGGCCTCCATTCGGGATGCACTGATTCAATGGTTCAATATTTTGGACAAAAACGGACGACTGTAACTAAGGCAGGGAATGTCAATACAATCAAACTAGCAATGATCACAAGTCAGTCATAACGTGGCTAATAGACTAGCGTACGTATCAAACACAATACCTGCTGAACGAATAGGACACACAAGCGAGTCATCTACTTTCTGAAGTTACAGCCTGATTCGCTCCCATCGGTGAATTCAACTTCAATTTGGCTGCTTTTGTTTGTCAGGTTTTCAGCGCGCAGCGGAGGGAAAGTGTACAGACACATTCTACAGTCCTAGCTAGGCTACTAGAATGGTGCAGTCTGGCTTCTGTTTTTAAAGCTTGGCAATAACCAAAAAAACAACCTGCAACAAAACAACATGCAAAGGAGAAACATGTAGGCCTTTTACAGAAACATTGAGCAGTAGCCTCAGTGGGCTACTCAACTACAATACATTTTGAGAGCACCATACAGCGATGCTGCCTGCGACCGCACCGGTGATCCATCCAGCGCAAAAACATGTTTTAACTTTACATGTTACAACAAACGTTTCACGAATGCCTTACTATACGTCATTCCATGCATTTATGAAAACAAGCATATCTCGCGTGTCAGAAAAAGTTAAAACAAATGAGGTGTCCTATTCTTCCCGGGGTGTATATGAACAGATTTTAATACGATTTCATGTTGCTGAAACGCTGTCAGTTCCACTTTAATTGGGAGCCAACATGGCTGCCATGTAATGTTGTAGTGTCATGTAAACGCATCATAATGCAGAAACCTCATTGGCCCAAAAACGTCTAAACACATTGCTCTTGATTTACCCTCCCAGTCACCTCAGACATGAACCACTTTCATCATGTAACAACATACAATGCATTGGCCCACTGACAGACCAGACTGGTCTCATTTGCTTTAGAACCACCTCAACCTTTACTCAATACCTTTACAGTATAGCAACCTTCCAGTCTGAGGCTTGAGACAAGGCCTTTGCATCAGTGCTGTTCATAGTTCCGTATGCATGACGTCCTGACAATTCTATTTATGATACAGTAAAACACTGTTTGTATGTTGATTCATTTTGCTCCATATCGTTGTATCATCACAGGAGAGAGAGAGTCTGTGGAGAGAGAGGAGATGGGCCTACACATTCCCTTCTACCCTCTCCCAGAGGAAATACAACAGGTACTTTACACACACACACACACACACACACACACACACACACACACACACACACACACACACACACACACACACACACACACACACACACACACACACACACACACACACACACACACACACACACACACACACACACAGTCTCCTTCCTTTCTGGAGTGATTCCCATTGTAATGTTGCCCTTCGCAGCCCTGTGTGTGCACCGCCTTTTTGTCTCTTCTGTAATTTCCGGATGTTCCCAGAGAGAATTAGAGGTAGCTGTGAACAACAATGGAACCCTACCACAGTGTGAGAGCGGTCATTCCGTGCCCACAGACAGACAGCCTGTCCCCCCCTGCCCCCCGTCTCACCACACAAAGGAGAGGCTCTGGGAAACTGGGTTATCCTATTTTAATCGTGCGATTTTATGGCAGAGTTCCACCTCTCTCTCTCTCTCTCTCTCTCTCTCTCTCTCTACCCATCCCTCTCCCTGCACTCAGATTTCAATCAGCTTGTAAAATACTGGATGTTCTGGGCTTAGACCCCTGTGGAGAAGACTTCAGCTCCATTTATTGGAGACAGAAAAAAATAAACGAATGAAAAACAAAAAAACAAAGCTGAACAGAACACATGTGCCAATGTGGGAATAACAAGGGGTGAAATAACATGCCCATAGTGCTGTTAAGCCTGGGGACGTGGGGGTCTGCTCAGTGGTTTAACGGTGGTCCGCTGAGATGGAGATCACACAGCACAGCGCACACACTTCTAAACTCTCCTCTGTGCTTATGACAGCTTTCACAAAGTGATAGGCATATCTATTCTGTTTTTATTTTCATTTTTAAATGCTATTATTTGAAATTACTTGCCACCTTTATATGTGCTAATTGACTTGTTTTCATGCTGTGGTTATTAATTAAACCATTGGTGCTGTTAATAATGACAAGGCAGCAGTAAGAATACAACAATGCAGGACTAGTAGAAGTGAGCACCACTTCTTATAGAGCAGCTGAAACTTTCTGTTCCATTTTGGACGGCAGCAGTCTGCCAAGCACTCAGACTCACAATGTAACAGGACAAGGTGTTCACCAGCATACATACATACTGTACATACATACATACATGCACAGTGTGCTGCTACAGTGTTCCCACTGGTTGAAGAGCCAGCTGTAGTAGTGATGAACAGAGCAGAGCAAGGTTTTTCTCCCTCTCTTTCCCTCCATCAACACCAAGTCTGAAGAACAGATACCCAGTGAGTCAGACAGAGAGACACTTAGCCCAACACTAAACACCCATGTTACATTAGTAATATTCCAACATCACAGGATGGTAGAAATAACACCATTTCTTAAATTGTTGGTAAACTAGGTACCTTAGCACGTTAGAGCAGCACCTGTTGGTAAACGAGGTACCTTAGCACGTTAGAGCAGCACCTGTTGGTAAACCAGTACCTTAGCACGTTAGAGCAGCACCTGTTGGTAAACCAGTACCGTAGTACGTTAGAGCAGCACCTGTTGGTAAACCAGTACCTTAGTACGTTAGAGCAGCACCTGTTGGTAAACCAGTACCTTAGCACGTTAGAGCAGCACCTGTTGGTAAACCAGTACCTTAGCACGTTAGAGCAGCACCTGTTGGTAAACCAGTACCTTAGTACATTAGAGCAGCACCTGTTGGTAAACCAGTACCTTAGCACGTTAGAGCAGCACCTGTTGGTAAACCAGTACCTTAGCACGTTAGAGCAGCACCTGTTGGTAAACCAGTACCTTAGTACGTTAGAGCAGCACCTGTTGGTAAACCAGTACCTTAGCACGTTAGAGCAGCACCTGTTGGTAAACCAGTACCTTAGCACGTTAGAGCAGCACCTGTTGGTAAACCAGTACCTTAGCACGTTAGAGCAGCACCTGTTGGTAAAAGAGGTACCTTAGCACGTTAGAGCAGCACCTGTTGGTAAACCAGTACCTTAGTACGTTAGAGCAGCACCTGTTGGTAAACCAGTACCTTAGTACGTTAGAGCAGCACCTGTTGGTAAACCAGTACCGTAGTACGTTAGAGCAGCACCTGTTGGTAAACCAGTACCTTAGTACGTTAGAGCAGCACCTGTTGGTAAACGAGGTACCGTAGTACGTTAGAGCAGCACCTGTTGGTAAATGAGGTACCGTAGTACGTTAGAGCAGCACCTGTTGGTAAATGAGGTACCTTAGTACGTTAGAGCAGCACCTGTTGGTAAACCAGTACCTTAGTACGTTAGAGCAGCACCTGTTGGTAAACCAGTACCTTAGCACGTTAGAGCAGCACCTGTTGGTAAACCAGTACCTTAGTACGTTAGAGCAGCACCTGTTGGTAATCCAGTACCTTAGTACGTTAGAGCAGCACCTGTTGGTAAACCAGTACCTTAGTACGTTAGAGCAGCACCTGTTGGTAAACCAGTACCTTAGCACGTTAGAGCAGCACCTGTTGGTAAACCAGTACCTTAGTACGCTAGATCAGCACCTGTTGGTAAACCAGTACCTTAGCACGTTAGAGCAGCACCTGTTGGTAAACCAGTACCTTAGTACGTTAGAGCAGCACAGGCATGCAGGAATTGTTTTTCCTTGGCTCATGGATAATTGACGAGGAGTAGAGTTAGCTAGCTAGCACATTTAGATAGCGTGTTGTGTTTTACCCCTTGGCTGCCCCCTGCACTCTGTGTCTGGGTGTGTATCTAAACGGGTCACGGAAGGGTTGGGAGGAGAGACTGAATTCCACTCCCAGGCCTCTAGTCAGGTCAGGGTCACAGACAGGCTCAGTATGAGTGATCACCTTGATTATGGCATGCATCACTTGCTATAGGCCTATGCTATACATGCCACATTATGTAGAACTATACTTTATGTATTCATACAGGACCATCAGACCATTGAAATGTCATCAACTCTACAGTGATATACTGTCGATTGCCTACAGAGTGCTATACAAATCACTGTGTTAGATCATGCAGACTGTAGAGTTTAGCAAAGTCACCCTGACATGATCTGTCTATGAAGTAGTACAGAAGTAAACTTTCTCTCCCGCTCTCTGTTCTGCTCGGTGTTTACAAACACAGGTAGATTCCTCCTGTCTTTTCCCCTGCCTTTCCGTGCCTCTGTCTGTTGACCACCCAAAGGAGATCTCTTTTCCTCTCGTTCTCCTTCCATCCATCCATTTTTCATGTGAGCGTGGCAAACTCTTCCAGAGAGAGAAGAGAGACACACAGGAGGTCCCACTGAGCCACACCATGGTGCCTCTCTCTCTATCTCTCTCTCTCTCTCTCTCGCCCTCTCTCTCTCTCTCTCTCTCTCTCTCGCCCTCTCTCTCGCCCTATCTTGCCCTCTCTCTCTCTCTCTCTCTCTCTCTCTCTCTCTTGCTCCCTCCATCCCTGAATAATAGATAGTTTAAAACCAGACACACTCCTCCTTCTTCCTCTTTCGTACCTCAGGAGGTCAGGGGATAATGGTAGCACTTGTGTTGTGTGTTCACTATGATTAGTGTAGCCCCCCCACCCCATCTCTCTGTGAGTCTCTTTCTCTACATCTCCCTGTCTCTCTCCATTCCACTCGCTCTCGCTTTGTCTGTCTTTCTCTTTATTTCTCCTGTTTATTTCCTCTCTCTCATGTGCCTCTACCCCTCCTCTGCTGTATATAAGCTCTATCAGCTCTGTCAGTCCTGCAGGGTATAGTGTCAGTCCTGTAGGCCCTGCAGGGTATAGTGTCAGTCCTGTAGGTCCTGCAGGGTATAGTGTCAGTCCTGCAGGTCCTGCAGGGTATAGTGTCAGTTCTGCAGGGTATAGTGTCAGTCCTGTAGGTCCTGTAGGGTATAGTGTCAGTCCTGTAGGGTATAGTGTCAGTCCTGCAGGGTATAGTGTCAGTCCTGTAGGTCCTGTAGGGTATAGTGTCAGTCCTGTAGGTCCTGGAGGGTATAGTGTCAGTCCTGCAGGGTATAGTGTCAGTCCTGCAGGGTATAGTGTCAGTCCTGCAGGGTATAGTGTCAGTGCTGTAGGTCCTGCAGGGTATAGTGTCAGTCCTGCAGGTCCTGTAGGGTATAGTGTCAGTCCTGTTGGTCCTACAGGGTATAGTGTCAGTCCTGTAGGTCCTGCAGGGTATAGTGTCAGTCCTGTAGGTCCTGCAGGGTATAGTGTCAGTCCTGTAGGTCCTGCAGGGTATAGTGTCAGTCCTGTAGGTCCTGTAGGGTATAGTGTCAGTCCTGTAGGTCCTGCAGGGTATAGTGTCAGTCCTGCAGGGTATAGTGTCAGTCCTGTAGGTCCTGCAGGATATAGTGTCAGTCCTGTAGGTCCTGTAGGGTATAGTGTCAGTCCTGTAGGTCCTGCAGGGTATATTGTCAGTCCTGTAGGTCCTGCAGGGTATATTGTCAGTCCTGTAGGTCCTGCAGGGTATAGTGTCAGTCCTGTAGGTCCTGCAGGGTATAGTGTCAGTCCTGTAGGTCCTGCAGGGTATAGTGTCAGTCCTGTAGGTCCTGTAGGGTATAGTGTCAGTCCTGTAGGTCCTGCAGGGTATAGTGTCAGTCCTGTAGGGTATAGTGTCAGTCCTGTAGGGTATAGTGTTAGTACTGTATGCCCTGCAGGGTATAGTGTCAGTCCTGTGGGTCCTGCAGGGTATAGTGTCAGTCCTGTGGGTCCTGCAGGGTATAGTGTCAGTCCTGTAGGTCCTGCAGGGTATAGTGTCAGTCCTGTAGGTCCTGCAGGGTATAGTGTCAGTCCTGTAGGTCCTGCAGGGTGTAGTGTCAGTCCTGTAGGGTATAGTGTCAGTCCTGTAGGGTGTAGTGTCAGTTCTGTAGGTCCTGCAGGGTATAGTGTCAGTCCTGTAAGGTGTAGTGTCAGTCCTGTAGGTCCTGCAGGGTATAGTGTCAGTCCTGTAGGTCCTGCAGGGTATAGTGTCAGTCCTGTAGGGTGTAGTGTCAGTCCTGTAGGTCCTGCAGGGTATAGTGTCAGTCATGCAGGGTATAGTGTCAGTCCTGTAGGTCCTGCAGGGTATAGTGTCAGTCCTGTAGGTCCTGCAGGGTATAGTGTCAGTCCTGCAGGGTATAGTGTCAGTCCTGTAGGGTGTAGTGTCAGTCCTGTAGGTCCTGTAGGGTATAGTGTCAGTCCTGTAGGGTGTAGTGTCAGTCCTGTAGGTCCTGCAGGGTATAGTGTCAGTCCTGCAGGTCCTGCAGGGTATAGTGTCAGTTCTGCAGGGTATAGTGTCAGTCCTGTAGGTCCTGTAGGGTATAGTGTCAGTCCTGTAGGGTATAGTGTCAGTCCTGCAGGGTATAGTGTCAGTCCTGTAGGTCCTGTAGGGTATAGTGTCAGTCCTGTAGGTCCTGGAGGGTATAGTGTCAGTCCTGCAGGGTATAGTGTCAGTCCTGCAGGGTATAGTGTCAGTCCTGCAGGGTATAGTGTCAGTGCTGTAGGTCCTGCAGGGTATAGTGTCAGTCCTGTTGGTCCTACAGGGTATAGTGTCAGTCCTGTAGGTCCTGCAGGGTATAGTGTCAGTCCTGTAGGTCCTGCAGGGTATAGTGTCAGTCCTGTAGGTCCTGCAGGGTATAGTGTCAGTCCTGTAGGTCCTGCAGGGTATAGTGTCAGTCCTGTAGGTCCTGTAGGGTATAGTGTCAGTCCTGTAGGTCCTGCAGGGTATAGTGTCAGTCCTGCAGGGTATAGTGTCAGTCCTGTAGGTCCTGCAGGATATAGTGTCAGTCCTGTAGGTCCTGTAGGGTATAGTGTCAGTCCTGGAGGTCCTGCAGGGTATATTGTCAGTCCTGTAGGTCCTGCAGGGTATATTGTCAGTCCTGTAGGTCCTGCAGGGTATAGTGTCAGTCCTGTAGGTCCTGCAGGGTATAGTGTCAGTCCTGTAGGTCCTGCAGGGTATAGTGTCAGTCCTGTAGGTCCTGTAGGGTATAGTGTCAGTCCTGTAGGTCCTGCAGGGTATAGTGTCAGTCCTGTAGGTCCTGTAGGGTATAGTGTCAGTCCTGTAGGTCCTGCAGGGTATAGTGTCAGTCCTGTAGGTCCTGCAGGGTGTAGTGTCAGTCCTGTAGGGTATAGTGTCAGTCCTGTAGGGTGTAGTGTCAGTCCTGTAGGTCCTGCAGGGTATAGTGTCAGTCCTGTAGGGTGTAGTGTCAGTCCTGTAGGTCCAGCAGGGTATAGTGTCAGTCCTGTAGGTCCTGCAGGGTATAGTGTCAGTCCTGTAGGGTGTAGTGTCAGTCCTGTAGGTCCTGCAGGGTATAGTGTCAGTCCTGCAGGGTATAGTGTCAGTCCTGTAGGTCCTGCAGGGTATAGTGTCAGTCCTGTAGGTCCTGCAGGGTATAGTGTCAGTCCTGCAGGGTACAGTGTCAGTCCTGTAGGTCCTGCAGGGTATAGTGTCAGTCCTGTAGGGTGTAGTGTCAGTCCTGTAGGTCCTGTAGGGTATAGTGTCAGTCCTGTAGGGTGTAGTGTCAGTCCTGTAGGTCCTGCAGGGTATAGTGTCAGTCCTGCAGGGTATAGTGTCAGTCCTGTAGGTTCTGCTGGGTATAGTGTCAGTCCTGCAGGGTATAGTGTCAGTCCTGTAGGTCCTGTAGGGTATAGTGTCAGTCCTGTAGGTCCTGCAGGGTATAGTGTCAGTCCTGTAGGTCCTGCAGGGTATAGTGTCAGTCCTGTAGGGTGTAGTGTCAGTCCTGTAGGTCCTGCAGGGTATAGTGTCAGTCCTGCAGGGTATAGTGTCAGTCCTGCAGGGTATAGTGTCAGTCCTGTAGGTCCTGCAGGGTATAGTGTCAGTCCTGTAGGTCCTGTAGGGTATAGTGTCAGTCCTGTAGGTCCTGCAGGGTATAGTGTTAGTCCTGCAGGTCCTGCAGGGTATAGTGTCAGTCCTGTGGGGTATAGTGTTAGTACTGTATGCCCTGCAGGGTATAGTGTCTGTCCTGTGGGTCCTGCAGGGTATAGTGTCAGTCCTGTAGGTCCTGTAGGGTATAGTGTCAGTCCTGTAGGTCCTGCAGGGTATAGTGTCAGTCCTGCAGGGTATAGTGTCAGTCCTGTAGGTCCTGCAGGGTATCGTGTCAGTCCTGTAGGTCCTGCAGGGTGTAGTGTCAGTCCTGTAGGGTATAGTGTCAGTCCTGTAGGGTGTAGTGTCAGTCCTGTAGGTCCTGCAGGATATAGTGTCAGTCCTGCAGGGTATAGTGTCAGTCCTGTAGGTTCTGCTGGGTATAGTGTCAGTCCTGCAGGGTATAGTGTCAGTCCTGTAGGGTATAGTGTCATTCCTGCAGGGTATAGTGTCAGTCCTGTAGGTCCTGTAGGGTATAGTGTCAGTCCTGTAGGTCCTGCAGGGTATAGTGTCAGTCCTGTAGGTCCTGCAGGTTATAGTGTCAGTCCTGTAGGTCCTGCAGGGTATAGTGTCAGTCCTGCAGGGTATAGTGTCAGTCCTGTAGGTCCTGCAGGGTATAGTGTCAGTCTTGTAGGTCCTGCAGGGTATAGTGTCAGTCCTGTAGGGTATAGTGTCAGTCTTGTAGGTCCTGCAGGGTATAGTGTCAGTCCTGCAGGGTATAGTGTCAGTCCTGTAGGTCCTGCAGGGTGTAGTGTCAGTCCTGTAGGTCCTGCAAGGTATAGTGTCAGTCTTGTAGGTCCTGCAGGGTATAGTGTCAGTCCTGTAGGGTATAGTGTCAGTCCTGTAGGGTGTAGTGTCAGTCCTGCAGGGTATAGTGTCAGTCCTGTAGGTCCTGTAGGGTATAGTGTCAGTCCTGTAGGTCCTGCAGGGTATAGTGTCAGTCCTGTAGGTCCTGCAGGGTATAGTGTCAGTCCTGTAGGTCCTGTAGGGTATAGTGTCAGTCCTGTAGGTCCTGCAGGGTATAGTGTCAGTCCTGTAGGTCCCTGTAGGGTATGTGTCAGTCCTGTAGGTCCTGTAGGGTATAGTGTCAGTCCTGTAGGTCCTGCAGGGTATAGTGTCAGTCCTGTAGGTCCTGCAGGGTATAGTGTCAGTCCTGTAGGTCCTGTAGGGTATAGTGTCAGTCCTGTAGGTCCTGCAGGGTATAGTGTCAGTCCTGTAGGGTGTAGTGTCAGTCCTGTAGGTCCTGCAGGGTATAGTGTCAGTCCTGCAGGGTATAGTGTCAGTCCTGTAGGTCCTGCAGGGTATAGTGTCAGTCCTGTAGGTCCTGCAGGGTATAGTGTCAGTCCTGCAGGGTATAGTGTCAGTCCTGTAGGTCCTGCAGGGTATAGTGTCAGTCCTGTAGGGTGTAGTGTCAGTCCTGTAGGTCCTGTAGGGTATAGTGTCAGTCCTGTAGGGTGTAGTGTCAGTCCTGTAGGTCCTGCAGGGTATAGTGTCAGTCCTGCAGGGTATAGTGTCAGTCCTGTAGGTTCTGCTGGGTATAGTGTCAGTCCTGCAGGGTATAGTGTCAGTCCTGTAGGTCCTGTAGGGTATAGTGTCAGTCCTGTAGGTCCTGCAGGGTATAGTGTCAGTCCTGTAGGTCCTGCAGGGTATAGTGTCAGTCCTGTAGGGTGTAGTGTCAGTCCTGTAGGTCCTGCAGGGTATAGTGTCAGTCCTGCAGGGTATAGTGTCAGTCCTGCAGGGTATAGTGTCAGTCCTGTAGGTCCTGCAGGGTATATTGTCAGTCCTGTAGGTCCTGTAGGGTATAGTGTCAGTCCTGTAGGTCCTGCAGGGTATAGTGTAAGTCCTGCAGGTCCTGCAGGGTATAGTGTCAGTCCTGTGGGGTATAGTGTTAGTACTGTATGCCCTGCAGGGTATAGTGTCTGTCCTGTGGGTCCTGCAGGGTATAGTGTCAGTCCTGTAGGTCCTGTAGGGTATAGTGTCAGTCCTGTAGGTCCTGCAGGGTATAGTGTCAGTCCTGCAGGGTATAGTGTCAGTCCTGTAGGTCCTGCAGGGTATCGTGTCAGTCCTGTAGGTCCTGCAGGGTGTAGTGTCAGTCCTGTAGGGTATAGTGTCAGTCCTGTAGGGTGTAGTGTCAGTCCTGTAGGTCCTGCAGGATATAGTTTCAGTCCTGCAGGGTATAGTGTCAGTCCTGTAGGTTCTGCTGGGTATAGTGTCAGTCCTGCAGGGTATAGTGTCAGTCCTGTAGGTCCTGCAGGGTATAGTGTCAGTCCTGTAGGTCCTGTAGGGTATAGTGTCAGTCCTGTAGGTCCTGCAGGGTATAGTGTCAGTCCTGTAGGTCCTGCAGGTTATAGTTTCAGTCCTGTAGGTCCTGCAGGGTATAGTGTCAGTCCTGCAGGGTATAGTGTCAGTCCTGTAGGTCCTGCAGGGTATAGTGTCAGTCTTGTAGGTCCTGCAGGGTATAGTGTCAGTCCTGTAGGGTATAGTGTCAGTCTTGTAGGTCCTGCAGGGTATAGTGTCAGTCCTGCAGGGTATAGTGTCAGTCCTGTAGGTCCTGCAGGGTGTAGTGTCAGTCCTGTAGGTCCTGCAGGGTATAGTGTCAGTCTTGTAGGTCCTGCAGGGTATAGTGTCAGTCCTGTAGGGTATAGTGTCAGTCCTGTAGGGTGTAGTGTCAGTCCTGCAGGGTATAGTGTCAGTCCTGTAGGTCCTGTAGGGTATAGTGTCAGTCCTGTAGGTCCTGCAGGGTATAGTGTCAGTCCTGTAGGGTGTAGTGTCAGTCCTGTAGGTCCTGCAGGGTATAGTGTCAGTCCTGTAGGTCCTGCAGGGTATAGTGTCAGTCCTGTAGGGTGTAGTGTCAGTCCTGTAGGTCCTGCAGGGTATAGTGTCAGTCCTGTAGGTCCTGCAGGGTATAGTGTCAGTCCTGTAGGTCCTGCAGGATATAGTGTCAGTCCTGTAGGTCCTGTAGGGTATAGTGTCAGTCCTGTAGGTCCTGCAGGGTATAGTGTCAGTCTTGTAGGTCCTGCAGGGTATAGTGTCAGTCTTGTAGGGTATAGTGTCAGTCCTGTAGGTCCTGCAGGGTATAGTGTCAGTCTTGTAGGTCTTGCAGGGTATAGTGTCAGTCCTGCAGGGTATAGTGTCAGTCCTGTAGGGTATAGTGTCAGTCCTGTAGGTCCTGCAGGGTGTAGTGTCAGTCCTGTAGGGTATAGTGTCAGTCCTGTAGGTCCTGCAGGGTATAGTGTCAGTCTTGTAGGTCCTGCAGGTTATAGTTTCAGTCCTGTAGGTCCTGCAGGGTATAGTGTCAGTCCTGCAGGGTATAGTGTCAGTCCTGTAGGTCCTGCAGGGTATAGTGTCAGTCTTGTAGGTCCTGCAGGGTATAGTGTCAGTCCTGTAGGGTATAGTGTCAGTCCTGCAGGGTATAGTGTCAGTCCTGCAGGGTATAGTGTCAGTCCTGTAGGTCCTGCAGGTGTAGTGTCAGTCCTGTAGGTCCTGCAGGGTATAGTGTCAGTCTTGTAGGGTCCTGCAGGGTATAGTGTCAGTCCTGTAGGGGTATAGTGGTCAGTCCTGTAGGGTGTAGTGTCAGTCCTGCAGGGTATAGTGTCAGTCCCTGTAGGTCCCTGTAGGGTATAGTGTCAGTCCTGTAGGTCCTGCAGGTATAGTGTCGTCCTGTAGGGTGTAGTGTCAGTCTGTAGGTCCTGCAGGGTATAGTGTCAGTCCTGTAGTCCTGCAGGGTATCGTGTCAGTCCTGTAGGGTGTAGTGTCAGTCCTGTAGGTCCTGCAGGGTATAGTGTCAGTCCTGTAGGTCCTGCAGGGTATAGTGTCAGTCCTGTACGTCCTGCAGGATATAGTGTCAGTCCTGTAGGTCCTGTAGGGTATAGTGTCAGTCCTGCAGGGTATAGTGTCAGTCTTGTAGGTCCTGCAGGGTATAGTGTCAGTCTTGTAGGGTATAGTGTCAGTCCTGTAGGTCCTGCAGGGTATAGTGTCAGTCTTGTAGGTCTTGCAGGGTATAGTGTCAGTCCTGCAGGGTATAGTGTCAGTCCTGTAGGGTATAGTGTCAGTCCTGTAGGTCCTGCAGGGTGTAGTGTCAGTCCTGTAGGGTATAGTGTCAGTCCTGTAGGTCCTGCAGGGTATAGTGTCAGTCTTGTAGGTCCTGCAGGGTATAGTGTCAGTCCTGTAGTTTGTAGTGTCAGTCCTGCAGGGTATAGTGTCAGTCCTGTAGGTCCTGTAGGGTATAGTGTCAGTCCGGTAGTCCTGCAGGTATAGTGTCGCCCTGTAGGGTGTAGTGTCAGTCCCTGTAGGTCCTGCAGGGTATAGTGGTCATCCTGCAGGGTATAGTGTCAGTCCTGTAGTTCCTGCAGGGTAATAGTGTCAGTCCTGTAGGACCTGTAGGGTATTGGGCAGGGTCAGTCCTGTAGGTCCTGCAGGGTATAGTGTTAGTCCTGTAGGTCCCTGCAGGGTATAGTGTCAGTCCTGTAGGTGTAGTGTCAGTCCTGTAGGTCCTGCAGGTAGTGTCATTCCTGCAGGGTATAGTGTCCGTCCTGCAGGGTATAGTGTCAGTCCTGTAGGTCCTGCAGGGCATAGTGTCAGTCCTGTATTCCTGCAGGTATAGTGTCAGTCCTGGTAGGTCCTGTAGGGTATAGTGGCCAGTCCTGTAGTCCTGCAGGGTATAGTGTCAGTCCTGCAGGGTATAGTGTCAGTCTTGTAGGTCCTGCAGGGTATAGTGTCAGTCTTGTAGGGTATAGTGTCAGTCCTGTAGGTCCTGCAGGGTATAGTGTCAGTCTTGTAGGTCCTGCAGGGTATAGTGTCAGTCCTGCAGGGTATAGTGTCAGTCCTGTAGGTCCTGCAGGGTATAGTGTCAGTCCTGCAGGGTATAGTGTCAGTCTTGTAGGTCCTGCAGGGTATAGTGTCAGTCCTGCAGGGTATAGTGTCAGTCTTGTAGGTCCTGCAGGATATAGTGTCAGTCTTGTAGGTCCTGCAGGGTATAGTGTCAGTCTTGTAGGTCCTGCAGGGTATAGTGTCAGTCCTGCAGGGTATAGTGTCAGTCCTGTAGGTCCTGCAGGGTATAGTGTCAGTCCTGCAGGGTATAGTGTCAGTCCTGTAGGTCCTGTAGGGTATAGTGTCAGTCCTGTAGGTCCTGCAGGGTATAGTGTCAGTCTTGTAGGTCCTGCAGGGTATAGTGTCAGTCCTGCAGGGTATAGTGTCAGTCCTGTAGGTCCTGCAGGGTATAGTGTCAGTCCTGCAGGGTATAGTGTCAGTCCTGTAGGTCCTGTAGGGTATAGTGTCAGTCCTGTAGGTCCTGCAGGGTATAGTGTCAGTCTTGTAGGTCCTGCAGGGTATGGTGTCAGTCTTGTAGGGTATAGTGTCAGTCCTGCAGGGTATAGTGTCAGTCTTGTAGGTCCTGCAGGGTATAGTGTCAGTCCTGCAGGGTATAGTGTCAGTCTTGTAGGTCCTGCAGGATATAGTGTCAGTCTTGTAGGTCCTGCAGGGTATAGTGTCAGTCTTGTAGGTCCTGCAGGGTATAGTGTCAGTCCTGCAGGGTATAGTGTCAGTCCTGTAGGTCCTGCAGGGTATAGTGTCAGTCCTGCAGGGTATAGTGTAAGTCCTGTAGTTCCTGTAGGGTATAGTGTCAGTCCTGTAGGTCCTGCAGGGTATAGTGTCAGTCTTGTAGGTCCTGCAGGGTATGGTGTCAGTCTTGTAGGGTATAGTGTCAGTCCTGTAGCTCCTGCAGGGTATAGTGTCAGTCCTGCAGGGTATAGTGTCAGTCCTGTAGGTCCTGCAGGGTATAGTGTCAGTCTTGTAGGTCCTGCAGGGTATAGTGTCAGTCTTGTAGGGTATAGTGTCAGTCCTGTAGGTCCTGCAGGGTATAGTGTCAGTCTTGTAGGTCTTGCAGGTATAGTGTCAGTCCTGCAGGTATAGTGTCATCCTGTAGGGTATAGTGTCAGTCCTGTAGGTCCTGCAGGGTATAGTGTCAGTCTTGTAGGTCCTGCAGGGTATAGTGTCAGTCCTGTAGTGTGTAGTGTCAGTCCTGCAGGGTATAGTGTCAGTCCTGTAGGTCCTGTAGGGTATAGTGTCAGTCCTGCAGGGTATAGTGTCAGCCCTGTAGGGTGTAGTGTCAGTCCTGTAGGTCCTGCAGGGTATAGTGTCAGTCCTGCAGGGTATAGTGTCAGTCCTGTAGTTCCTGCAGGGTATAGTGTCAGTCCTGTAGGACCTGTAGGGTATAGTGTCAGTCCTGTAGGTCCTGCAGGGTATAGTGTTTAGTCCTGTAGGTCCTGCAGGGTATAGTGTCAGTCCTGTAGGGTGTAGTGTCAGTCCTGTAGGTCCTGCAGGGTATAGTGTCAGTCCTGCAGGGTATAGTGTCAGTCCTGTAGGTCCTGCAGGGCATAGTGTCAGTCCTGTAGGTCCTGCAGGGTATAGTGTCAGTCCTGTAGGTCCTGTAGGGTATAGTGTCAGTCCTGTAGGTCCTGCAGGGTATAGTGTCAGTCCTGCAGGGTATAGTGTCAGTCTTGTAGGGTATAGTGTCAGTCCTGTAGGTCCTGCAGGGTATAGTGTCAGTCTTGTAGGTCCTGCAGGGTATAGTGTCAGTCCTGCAGGGTATAGTGTCAGTCCTGTAGGTCCTGCAGGGTATAGTGTCAGTCCTGCAGGGTATAGTGTCAGTCTTGTAGGTCCTGTAGGGTATAGTGTCAGTCCTGCAGGGTATAGTGTCAGTCTTGTAGGTCCTGCAGGATATAGTGTCAGTCTTGTAGGTCCTGCAGGGTATAGTGTCAGTCTTGTAGGTCCTGCAGGGTATAGTGTCAGTCCTGCAGGGTATAGTGTCAGTCCTGTAGGTCCTGCAGGGTATAGTGTCATCCTGCAGGGTATAGTGTCATTCCTGTAGGTCCCTGTAGGTATAGTGTCAGTCCTGTAGGTCCTGCAGGTATAGTGTCAGTCTTGTAGGTCCTGCAGGGTATAGTGTCAGTCCTGCAGGGTATAGTGTCAGTCCTGTAGGTCCTGCAGGTATAGTGTCAGTCCTGCAGGTAAGTGTCAGTCCTGTAGGTCTGTGGGTATAGTGTCGTCCTGTAGGTCCTGCAGGGTATAGTGTCAGTCTTGTAGGTCCTGCAGGTTGGTGTCAGTCTTGTAGGGTATAGTGTCAGTCCTGCAGGGTAAGTGTCAGTCTTGTAGGTCCGCAGGTATAGTGTCAGTCCTGCAGGGTATAGTGTCAGTCTTGTAGGTCCTGCAGATATAGTGTCAGTCTTGTAGGTCCTGCAGGGTATATGTCAGTCTTGTAGTCCTGCAGGGTATAGTGTCAGTCCTGCAGGGTATAGTGTCAGTCCTGTAGGTCCTGCAGGGTATGTGTCAGTCCTGCAGGGTATAGTGTCAGTCCTGTAGGTCCTGTAGGGTATAGTGTCAGTCCTGTAGGTCCTGCAGGGTATAGTGTCAGTCTTGTAGGTCCTGCAGGGTATGGTGTCAGTCTTGTAGGGTATAGTGTCAGTCCTGTAGCTCCTGCAGGGTATAGTGTCAGTCCTGCAGGGTATAGTGTCAGTCTTGTAGGTCCTGCAGGGTATAGTGTCAGTCCTGTAGGTCCTGCAGGGTATAGTGTCAGTCCTGTAGGTCCTGTAGGGTATAGTGTCAGTTCTGTAGGGTATAGTGTCATTCCTGCAGGGTATAGTGTCAGTCCTGTAGTTCCTGCAGGGTATCGTGTCAGTCCTGCAGAGTATAGTGTCAGTCCTGTAGGTTCTGATGGGTATAGTGTCTGTCCTGCAGGGTATAGTGTCAGTCCTTTAGGTGCTGCAGGATAAAGTGTCAGTCATGTAGGGTATAGTGACAGTCCTGTAGGTCTTGCAGGGTATAGTGTCAGTCCTGCAGGGTATAGTGTCAGTCCTATAGGTCCTGTAGGGTATAGTGTCAGTCCTGTAGGTCCTGTAGGGTATAGTGTCAGTCCTGTAGGGTATAGTGTCATTCCTGTAGGGTGTAGTGTCAGTCCTGTAGGTCCTGCAGGGTATAGTGTCCAGAATCAGTCCACCA
>NC_042982.1:39357651-39407025 GCF_901001165.1 Salmo trutta | reverse complement strand
GAGACAAAAATTAACATGTACCAGAGTGATGGAAAGAGGAAAGTGTGGAGAGAAAAAAAGACATGCTCATGATCCAAAGCATACCACCTCATCCATGAAACATGGTGGAGGGGGTGTTATGGCTTGGGCCTGTATGGCTGCCAGTGGAACAAGCTCACTTGTCTTCATCGATGATGTGACTGCAGACAGAAGTAGAACAATTAATTCTGAAGTCTACATAAATATGTTATCTGCTCAGATTAAACCAAATGCCTCCAAAGTCATTGCACTTCATCATGCAACAAAACAATGACCCTAAACATACTGCTATAGCAACGAAGGGGTTTTTGATGGCCAAAAAGTGGAAAATCCTTGACTGGCCGAGTCAATCACCGGATCTGAATCCAATTGAACATATATTTTACATACTGAAGAGGAGACTGAAGCCAATAAGTGTCACGCCCTGGCCATAGAGAGGGTTTTATTCTCTATTTTGGTTAGGCCAGGGTGTGACTAGGGTGGGCATTCTATGTTCCTTTTTCTATGTTTTGGTATTTCTTTGTTTTGGCCGGGTATGGTTCTCAATCAGGGACAGCTGTCTATCGTTGTCTCTCAGTCCGGAGCTGCCAGAGTCGGTGCCCAGTCCGGGGTCGGCGGAGAGGGTCCCCGCTCCAGAGGCGCCACCGAAGTGGGCCGTGCCAGAGGTGGAGCGGGGTCTGCGTCCCTCACCGGAGCCGCCACCACGGAGAAAAGCCCACCCAGACCCTCTCCTATAGGTTCAGGTTTTGCGGCCGGAGTCCGCACCTTGGGGGGGGGGGGGGGGGGGTACTGTCACGCCCTGGCCATAGAGAGGGTTTTATTCTCTATTTTGGTTAGGCCAGGGTGTGACTAGGGTGGGCATTCTATGTTCCTTTTCTATGTTTTGGTATTTCTTTGTTTTCGCCGAGTATGGTTCTCAATCAGGGACAGCTGTCTATCGTTGTCTCTGATTGGGAACCATACTTAGGTAGCCTTTTCCCACAGGGTTGGTGTGGGTAGTTGTTTGGTGTGTTCACCTGACAGAGCTGTTGCATTTTGTTCCACTTTGTTTTTTTGTTGCAGTGTTCAAGTTATTAATAAACATCATGAACACGTACCATGCTGCGCTTTGGTCTACTCCTTCTTCCAAAGACAACCGTTACAATAAGTCCCCGAAACAAGCAGGAACTGAAGATGGCTGCAGTACAGGCCTGGCAGAGCATCACCAGGGAAGGTACCCAGCGTCTGGTGATGTCGATGCATCGCAGACTTCAAGCAGTCATTGCATGCAAAGGATATGCGACCAAATATTAACAATGATTACTTCATTCTACATTATGTTAAACTGTCCAATGTTTTTTGATGCCCAAAAATGAGGGGGGGGGCTATGTACAAAAGCTTCTATAATTTCTAAACAGTTCATCCAATATATATGAAAATACCCTCAAATTAAAGCTGACAGTCTGCACTTCACCCTCATTGTCATTGTATCCTTTCAAACTCAAAGTGCTAGAGTACAGAACCAAAATAACAAAAAAATTGTCACTGCCCAAGGAATTATGGTGCTCACTGTATGTAGTTCAAATTTTATTTTGTACAGTTATCAAAGACAACATTAACATAAAAAATACAAGAGAAGAGCTAAATCAACTAGCTAGCTAGCTAGTTACCTTTCCTCGTTTTTGCTGACTCTCTAAAGGTTGTATCAGAGTATCAAATGTGTACACATACGCACAGCAGTGTTCTAGGATATTGGACCGTTGGCATTCCTACTCTTAGCGAATTCTCAAGCAATTTCTCCAACTGTCAACACATCAAATAAATAGAGGACGCGTACCTGGGAGACGCGTTGGTTAAGAAATGTGGGGAGGTACGCCCCCCGCAGATGGTGATCTCAGAGTCGCATACCTATGTCACAATGGGACGCTGGACTATCACGTCTCAGCGTCTGTGAACTGTCATTTATGTTATCAAAAGTTCATTTCACAGACTCATCTAATCGCAAAAAATACTCTAAAATGGAAATATTATAATTACCAACTGAAAAACAAATTGTATACAGTTTCTTACCTTAATATTGTTGCCATTATCTGAATGACAAGGCTGTCAAAGTTGTGAGAAACTTTTCAGGTCCAGTGGTGGCGATTACTATGGCAATTCAAGATGGCGCTACCCGTACCTCTAATAAACGTTGTTCAATATCAAAATCCTTAAATGCACATGTTTAGTATTAGTGGATGGAATGCATTTCTTTGCTTAGCTTTACTTCCTAAAGTCTTTCCATTTCCCTTTTAAGACCAAAAACTAAAGTAGGGAGTTTGGTAAGGGTGGATGGGTTTGTGTATACTGTATACTGCGACCGTCTAGCAAACAAAAGGTTGAGCGTTTGAATCTCATCATGGACAACTTTAGCTTATTAGCAACTTTGCACCTACTTAGCATGTTAGCTAACCCTTCCCATAACGTTTACCCTTTAACCTACCTCCTAACCTTAACCCTAACCCTTAACCCCTAGCTTAGCTAACGTTAGCCACCCAGATAACATTAGCGATAGCAACCTAGCCCCCTAGCTAACGTTAGCCACAACAAATTGGAATTCGTAACATATACATTTTGCTAATTTGTGACGTATTGTACGAATTGCAATTCGTAACACATTAAAGAATGGCAATTCGTAACTTATCATACGAAATGGATGATGGACATCCACAAATTAATACGTTCAATACGAAACGTAACATTTCATACTAATTGGAGTGTCCTGGATTTACGTTTACCATGTTACATCTTCCCCTGAGTCCAGGTTGCAGCCGGCAGATATAGAATAAAAGGACTTCATGACTGGGTCGCGTCTCTGGCAACCTAACCGGTAGAACGACCAGCCGAGTTGGGTAGCAACCCTAGATTTGTTTTGGGACTATATATCGTGGAAGGATGAAAATAATGTCAATCATTATTTGAATTTGTTGGTAACCAGTTGTTCGGAGGATATATTGGCATGGTTTGCCGGCCCTCGACGAACAACATCCAATATCCTCCAAACACCAGCTTCGAGGGTGTGTGTGTGTGCGTGTTAGAGTTGGAGGGGGGATTGTGTTTATGGGGTGTATAGGAAAGTGAGGGTTAGCACGACACATATGCTCTCGTGTGTGCTTCATGGGGCGGCAGGTACCCTAGTGGTTAGAGCATTGGAATAGTAACCAAAAGGTTGCAAGATTGAATCCCCAAGGTAAAAATCTGTCTCTCTGCCCCTGAACAAGGCAGTTAAACCCACTGTTCCTAGGCTGTCATTAAAAATAAGAATTTGTTCTTAACTGACTTGCCTTGTTAAATAAAGTTAACATTTTCTTTAAATAAATGGATAGAGTTGCGTAGGGACTGGTATATATACACACACACACACACACACACCACATGCATGCACATGCATGCACACAAACACACTGAGAGAACATCTGACTGAAGCATGGTTTGTGTCTTCCAGAGCTCAGAGCAGAAAGACAGAAGAGCTGGTGAACCAACAGACACACACCCAGAGGGAGCAGAGAGACAAACTTCTCAGGTAGGTAACATCTGAGTCAAAGCCCAGAGAGGAACAGAGGAGGAGTAGATGAAAGAGGAGAGGAACAAAGGAGATGAGGAGAGGAGAGGACACCTCTGTTAACCTCCTCTCCATCTCCTCCTCCTCCTTCTCCCCTCATCATATTCCTCCCCTCCTCCTACCATCCCCACCTCATATTCCTCCTCCCCTCCCCTCTTCATATTCCTCCCCTCCTCCTCCTCTCCCCTCCTCCTCCTCCTCCCCCTCCTCCTCTCCCCTCCTCTATTCCCTCCTTCTCCCCTCCTCCTCTCCCCTCCTCTATTTCCTCCTCTATTCCCTCCTCCTCTCCCCTCCTCTATTTCCTCCTCTATTCCCTCCTCCTCTCCCCTCCTCTATTCCCTCCTCCTCTCCCCTCCTCTATTCCCTCCTCCTCTCCCCTCCTCCTCCTCTCCCCTCCTCCTATTCCCTCCTCTCCCCTCCTCTATTCCCTCCTCCTCTCCCCTCCTCCTCCTCTCCCCTTTTCTATTCCCTCCTCTATTCCCTCCTCCTCCTCCTCTCCCCTCCTCTATTCCCTCCTCTATTCCCTCCTCCTCCTCCTCTCCCCTCCTCTATTCCCTCCTCCTCCTCCTCTCCCCTCCTCTATTCCCTCCTCTATTCCCTCCTCCTCCTCCTCTCCCCTCCTCTATTCCCTCCTCCTCCTCCTCTCCCCTCCTCTATTCCCTCCTCTATTCCCTCCTCCTCCTCCTCTCCCCTCCTCTATTCCCTCCTCCTCCCCTCCTCCTCTCCCCTCTATTCCCTCCTCTATTCCCTCCTCCTCCTCCTCTCCCCTCCTCTATTCCCTCCTCCTCCCCTCCTCCTCTCCCCTCTATTCCCTCCTCTATTCCCTCCTCCTCCTCCTCCTCCTCCTCTCCCCTCCTCTATTCCCTCCTCTATTCCCTCCTCCTCCCCCTCCCCCTCCTCCCCCTCCTCCTCCTCCTCCTCTCCCCTCCTCTATTCCCTCCTCCTATTCCCTCCTCTAGTCCCTGTAGAGGCAGCCATAGACTGTGAGAGATATGATCATGATATTAGTCAGTGTAGGTTGATAGGACTAATATTATGAAGATATACTGTAAGCCAAGGGAATGTACCATTGACACAGCCATAATTCTGATGTGAGTCTCTCTTCCTCTCATCTCCACCCACCCCTCCCCTCTGTTGTCTGTAGCCCAGAGTGATATCAGAAAGATATTAACTGACTGACTGAGTCTCGTGTCAATCTCAGAGGCAGATGGAAGCACTTCTGAGCTGGCTGAGTGTCTGTTGCAGCTCCACTTTTACACACACACACACACACACCGACACCGACAGAAACACCCAATATCCTCCTCCACACAGCAGCAGGGTTCTTAGAGAGACCATCTGGTCTGGGGTTGTTCTCTCATACAGTAAATATATCTTAGGGTTGGTTGTAAATGTTTCCCAGAGCTGCCGCTGGCATCCTGGTGTGTTCAATTACAACGTAATGTTGGTGTCCCTCCCTCAAGTCTGTCCCTGAGGTATTCCAGATATGTTCCTGTCTCTGCAGTACAACAACACATGATCTCACTGCTCTGTGTGATCAGGTTATGGCTGTGGGCTTTTTTAATGGATGGATTCAGAAGAATGTTATTTTGTCTGCTATCCATTTTGCCAGCCTTTAGCGTCAAAGGCTTTGAACACAGCTTTACTTTACTTCTAGGTAGAATCGTCGTTTAATCAGTATGGAGAATTAAGTAAAACCACAAGTCCAAATCTCTATCTCCATCCGTGGCTAATTCAGAAAAGGGACAATTTTAGCTAGCTAGCCACCAGAGGACAACAACACGACTAGATGCGACAATTCAAGTTTTTCTGTCAATTATGTGTTTCTATTGATGCGATATGGTAGGATAAAAGGCAAATCCAAGCTGACTTCCTTTGACACTTTTTGTTTGGTGTGTCAGGACCATTCACAGTTCAGCTCGCTCAGTTTAGCTCAACGCTGATTGGCTATAATTTTATACTTTTTTTTTATCAAGGGAGGCCAAATGCTCACTGGCTTGCCTTGCATTTAATGCTACGGGCGAAAACAATGTCATACTCTTTCTTATCAGACAGCATCAGATAGATGGCCTACACATAGAGACAGAGGTTACCTGTTACACTCGCTCGGATGCTTTCTCCCGTGAGATTCAATGAGCCTCTTGCAAATTGAAGAAAAATTCAACAACGAAAGATGAATAATTGTATCTTTTTTCTTTATTTTTTTCCTTGGTCAATTCTTTGGGAAAGCCTGGCTGTCCTTGGTATCCATGAATACACGCCATTGAGTCCCAGGTGTATTGATGAGATATGCAGGCGATGCTGCAACGGTAGTGATAAGACTACTGGAACCTCTATAGTATCTATCTATCTATCTATCTATCTATCTATCTATCTATCTATCTATCTATCTATAGTATCTATCTATCTATCTATAGTATCTATCTATCTATCTATCTATCTATCTATCTATCTATCTATCTATCTATCTATCTATAGTATCTATCTATCTATCTATCTATCTATCTATCTATCTATCTATCTATCTATCTATCTATCTATCTATCTATCTATCTATAGTATCTATCTATCTATCTATCTATCTATCTATCTATCTATCTATCTATCTATCTATCTATCTATCTATCTATAGTATCTATCTATAGTATCTATCTATCTATAGTATCTATCTATAGTATCTATCTATCTATAGTATCTATCTATCTAGACTACTGGAACCCCCCTCAGGTTCCTTCTGGCCCTACATAGGACTCCCGTGTTGCTCTGTCTCAGTGTGTTGCTCTGTCTCAGTGTGTTGCTCTGTCTCAGTGTGTTGCTCTGCCTCAGTGTGTTGCTCTGCCTCAGTGTGTTGCTCTGTCTCAGTGTGTTGCTCTGTCTCAGTGTGTTGCTCTGTCTCAGTGTGTTGCTCTGCCTCAGTGTGTTGTTCTGTCTCAGTGTGTTGTCTCAGTGTGTTGCTCTGTCTCAGTGTGTTGCTCTGTCTGTGTGTTGCTCTGCCTCAGTGTGTTGCTCTGCCTCAGTGTGTTGCTCTGCCTCAGTGTGTTGCTCTGCATCAGTGTGTTGCTCTGCATCAGTGTGTTGCTCTGCCTCAGTGTGTTGCTCTGCCTCAGTGTGTTGCTCTGTCTCAGTGTGTTGCTCTGCATCAGTGTGTTGCTCTGTCTCAGTGTGTTGCCTCAGTGTGTTGCCTCAGTGTGTTGCCTCAGTGTGTTGCTCTGCCTCAGTGTGTTGCTCTGTCTCAGTGTGTTGCTCTGTCTCAGTGTGTTGCTCTGTCTCAGTGTGTTGCTCTGCCTCAGTGTGTTGCTCTGCCTCAGTGTGTTGCTCTGTCTCAGTGTGTTGCTCTGTCTCAGTGTGTTGCTCTGTCTCAGTGTGTTGCTCTGTCTCAGTGTGTTGCTCTGTCTCCGTGTGTTGGTGTGTTGCTCTGTCTCAGTGTGTTGCTCTGCCTCAGTGTGTTGCTCTGTCTCCGTGTGTTGCTGTGTTGCTCTGTCTCCGTGTGTTGGTGTGTTGCTCTGTCTCAGTGTGTTGCTCTGTCTCAGTGTGTTGCTCTGTCTCAGTGTGTTGTCTCAGTGTGTTGCTCTGTCTCAGTGTGTTGCTCTGTCTCAGTGTGTTGCTCTGTCTCAGTGTGTTGCTCTGTCTCCGTGTGTTGGTGTGTTGCTCTGTCTCAGTGTGTTGCTCTGTCTCAGTGTGTTGCTCTGTCTCAGTGTGTTGCTCTGCCTCAGTGTGTTGCTCTGTCTCCGTGTGTTGCTGTGTTGCTCTGTCTCAGTGTGTTGCTCTGTCTCAGTGTGTTGCTCTGCCTCAGTGTGTTGCTCTGCCTCAGTGTGTTGTTCTGTCTCAGTGTGTTGTTCTGTCTCAGTGTGTTGCTCTGTCTCAGTGTGTTGCTCTGTCTCAGTGTGTTGCTCTGTCTCAGTGTGTTGGTGTGTTGCTCTGTCTCAGTGTGTTGCTCTGTCTCAGTGTGTTGCTCTGTTGCTCTGTCTCAGTGTGTTGCTCTGTCTCCGTGTGTTGCTCTGTCTCCGTGTGTTGGTGTGTTGCTCTGTCTCAGTGTGTTGCTCTGCCTCAGTGTGTTGCTCTGTCTCCGTGTGTTGCTGTGTTGCTCTGTCTCAGTGTGTTGCTCTGTCTCAGTGTGTTGCTCTGTCTCAGTGTGTTGCTCTGTCTCCGTGTGTTGGTGTGTTGCTCTGTCTTAGTGTGTTGCTCTGCCTCAGTGTGTTGCTCTGTCTCCGTGTGTTGCTGTGTTGCTCTGTCTCAGTGTGTTGCTCTGTCTCAGTGTGTTGCGCTTTCTCAGTGTGTTGTCTCAGTGTGTTGCTCTGTCTCAGTGTGTTGCTCTGTCTCAGTGTGTTGCTCTGTCTCAGTGTGTTGCTCTGTCTCCGTGTGTTGGTGTGTTGCTCTGTCTCAGTGTGTTGCTCTGTCTCAGTGTGTTGTCTCAGTGTGTTGCTCTGTCTCCGTGTGTTGGTGTGTTGCTCTGTCTCAGTGTGTTGCTCTGTCTCAGTGTGTTGCGCTGTCTCAGTGTGTTGTCTCAGTGTGTTGCTCTGTCTCAGTGTGTTGCTCTGTCTCAGTGTGTTGCTCTGTCTCAGTGTGTTGCTCTGTCTCCGTGTGTTGGTGTGTTGCTCTGCCTCAGTGTGTTGCTCTGTCTCCGTGTGTTGCTGTGTTGCTCTGTCTCAGTGTGTTGCTCTGCCTCAGTGTGTTGCTCTGTCTCAGTGTGTTGCTCTGTCTCAGTGTGTTGCTCTGTCTCAGTGTGTTGCTCTGCCTCAGTGTGTTGCTCTGCCTCAGTGTGTTGCTCTGCCTCAGTGTGGTTGTTCTGCCTCAGTGTGGTTGTTCTGCTTTGCATGGCGCTCTCTCGACTGGGTAATATTAGCCGGGGGAAACCAGGAATGGAATTTTATTTTTTCTCTATTATACGCTGAACAACAATATAAACGCAACATGCAGTCATTTCTAAGATTTTACTGAGTTACAGTTCACATGAGGAAACAGTCAATTAAAATAAATAAATGATGCCCTAATCTATGGATTTTACATGACTGGGAATACAGATATGCATCTGTTGGTCACAGATACCTTTCAAAAAAGGTAGGGGTGTGGATCACAAAACCAGTCAGTATCTGGTGTGACCACTATTTGCCTCATGCAGCGTGACACATCTCCTTCACATAGAGTTGATCAGGCTGTTGGTTGTGGCCTGTGGAATGTTGTCCCACTCCTCTTCAATGGCTGTGGGAAGTTACTGGATATTGGCGGGAACTGGAACATGCTGTCGTAAACGTCATGGAAGAACTGGGACATTTTCAGCTTCCAGGAATTGTGTACAGCTCCTTGCGGTACAGGGCCATGCGTTATCATGCTGAAACATGAGGTAATGGTGGTGGATGAATGGCACGACAATGGGCCTCAGGATCTAGTCACGGTATCGCTGTGCATTCAAATTGCCATCGATAAAATGCAATTGTGTTCGTCGCCCGTAGCTTATGCCTGCCCATACCATAACCCCACCACGAAGCACTCTGTTCACATCCACAAACCTCTCATCCACACGATGCCATACCATACACGCCGTCTGCCATCTGCCCGGTACAGTTGAAACCAGGATTCATCTGTAAAGATCACACTTCTCCAATGAGCCAGTGGCCATCGAAGGTGAGCATTTGCCCACTGAAGTTGGTTACAACTACGAACTGCAGTCAGGTCAAGACCCTTATGAGGACGACAAGCACGCAGATGAGCTTCGTTGAGACAGATTCTGACAGTTTGTGCAGAAATTCTTTGGTTGTGCAAACCCACAGTTTCATCAGCTGTTCGGGTGGCTGGTCTCAGACGATCCTGCAGGTGAGGAAGCCGGATGTGGAGGTCCTGGGCTGGCGTGGTTATAAGTGTTCTGCATTTGTGAGGCAGGTTGGATGTACTGCCAAATTCTCTAAAACGACATTGGAGGCGGCTTATGATAGATAAAGTAACATTAAATTCTCTGGCAATAGCTTTGGTGGACATTCCTGCAGTCAGTATGCCAATTGCACACTCCCTCAAAACTTGAGACATCTGTGGCATTGTGTTGTGTGACAAAACTGCACATTTTAGTGGCCTTTTATTGTCCCCAGCATAAGGTGCACCTGTGTAATTATCATGCTGTTTAATCAGCGTCTTGATATGCCACAGAAATTCTCACTAACAGGGATGTAAACAAAACAAACATTTTAGAGAAATTAGCTTTTTGTGCATATGGAACATTTCTGGGATATTTATTTCAGCTCATGAAACATGGGACCAACAATTTACATGCTGTGTTTATATTTTTCTTCAGTGTATGTTATGCTTAATTACATTTTCTATTTTCTTACACTGAATATTCAAATGACTTTATTATTCTCCTGTTGTTGCAATGTGGAGAGATGAACCTGCAGCATTTCATTGTACGTGTTCACCACCACATGTACTGTGTGCATCCTGTGCATATGACAAATAAACTTGTCAAATTTGTTTTGATTTGATTCATGGGGATGTCTGTCCGACGTGGTGTCATATGTACTTATCTAGGGAAAACAGGTGTTCCATCACCTGTCCGCTCTGTTATGTTACTCCCCCCGGGGCTGGGAGAGGAAGGGGGAAATCACTTCCCCATCCATAAAGGTAGATGAGAGATTCCCTGAACAGGTAGTCTCTATGACAGGGTGTAGATGAGATGGGAACTCCCCTGAACAGGTAGTCTCTATGACAGGGTGTAGATGAGATGGGAACTCCCCTGAACAGGTAGTCTCTATGACAGGGTGTAGATGAGAGACTCCCTGAACAGGTAGTCTCTTTGACAGGGTGTAGATGAGATGGGAACTCCCCTGAACAGGTAGTCTCTATGACAGGGTGTAGATGAGATGGGAACTCCCCTGAACAGGTAGTCTCTATGACAGGGTGTAGATGAGACACTCCCTGAACAGGTAGTCTCTATGACAGGGTGTAGATGAGAGACTCCCTGAACAGGTAGTCTCTATGACAGGGTGTAGATGAGATGAGAGACCCCCTGAACAGGTAGTCTCTATGACAGGGTGTAGATGAGATGGGAACTCCCCTGAACAGGTAGTCTCTATGACAGGGTATAGATGAGAGACTCCCCTAACAGGTAGTCTCTATGACAGGGTGTAGATGGGATGGGAACTCCCCTGAACAGGTAGTCTCTATGACAGGGTGTAGATGAGATGGGAACTCCCCTGAACAGGTAGTCTCTATGACAGGGTGTAGATGAGATGGGATCTCCCCTAACAGGTAGTCTCTATGACAGGGTGTAGATGAGATGGGATCTCCCCTAACAGGTAGTCTCTATGACAGGGTGTAGATGAGAGACTCCCTGAACAGGTAGTCTCTATGACAGGGTGTAGATGAGAGACTCCCCTAACAGGTAGTCTCTATGACAGGGTGTAGATGAGATGAGAGACTCCCCTAACAGGTAGTCTCTATGACAAGGTGTAGATGAGATGGGAACTCCCTGAACAGGTAGTCTCTATGACAGGGTGTAGATGAGAGACTCCCTGAACAGGTAGTCTCTATGACAGGGTGTAGATGAGAGACTCCCCTAACAGGTAGTCTCTATGACAGGGTTTAGATGGGATGGGAACTCCCCTGAACAGGTGGTCTCTATGACAGGGTGTAGATGAGATGGGAGCTCCCCTAACAGGTAGTCTCTATGACAGGGTGTAGATGAGATGGGAACTCCCTGAACAGGTATAGTGTCATTGTGGAACAGGAAGTGGCTCTGAGACTGTGACTCTTTCCAGGAAGTCCTTGTTTTAGAGACGTGATGAATGGTCTGTAACACTTGACAGAAACACCACACTGATGGTGTGTGAAGGGAACACTTGTCTCTTATGTAATGTGAGACGCTTCTGACTCTTATCAGCACGTGCTGCGTACCGGCCCTGTGCTATCAGGGTAGAAACACGTACCTGCCCATCAGAGGCCACTGTCACCGCTCCTGTCCTCCCTGTGCACGGCAGCCCTATGGGTATTGGAATCTCCTGAAGACACAAAACAGATAGCTTTTATACACTGGGCAAGTGGCAGCCACCACCTGAGACTGGCAGAGGCTGCGTTCACAACAATAACTGTTCCATCCAGTTACATTAGGCCTGTATGTTTTCGGCTTCTTACACACCATGTTTCCCCCTCCTCTCCTCCTCCTCCCGCTCCTCCTCATCTTCCTCCTCCCCCTCCTTCTCCTCCTCCTCCTCCCCCCCTCCTCATCTTCCTCCTCTCCTCCTCCTCTTCTTCCTCCTCCTTCACCTCCTTCCCCTCCCCCTCTTCCACCTCCCCCTCCTCTTCCACAGGCTGTCCCAAGAGCTCAGGGAGAAGGAGGAAGGCTGGTTGTCATGCCAATGCAGGTGTGACTCTCTACAATCACAGCTGTTGGCATGTCAACAGAGAGAGGTGGAGGCAACCCGGAAGTACTCTGGGGCTGAGCAGGAAGTGGACGCTCTCAGGAGAAAACTAGAACACGCCCAACAGAAGAGCAAAGACCTGAGGAGAGACAGGTGTGTGTGTGTGTGTGTCTGTATACATGTGATTTCCTCATACCTTAATGACTTTGTTTATGTGAGAAGCCTAATTACACCTGTATGAATGTCTATGTTTGTTATCTCACCTGTTTATCCCACTATTCCCATATGTGTCTGTGTGTGTTAGATCACATGTACACCTGTGTTTTATTCCCATCTGTATTCCCATTCTCCCTCTTGTATATCCCCAGTCCCAGGTGTCTACTTGTCTGTCAGTACATGATTCACCACTGTGTGTATGTGTGTTTGTGTGTGTTATCTCACCTGTATACATACCTAGGGTCCTATTTCATCTGGTATCATTGCAAGTCCATTTCCACCTGTCATTAGTCACCTGTTTGTGTGTAAACTGTCCTGTACACATCTCATATTCCCACCTATTTAATGTCTAGCAGGTCTACTCAGCTCAGTGTATATGTAGTTGTGCCTCGGTTAGGGCTCTGCTGGGCTCCGTCCCACATTGTGGGTAATTCATATTTTCAGCTTTCCTATTAAAAGGAACATTCCATCAGAATCCAAGTCACACAGTGTGAGATGAACTGAGATTTTCCCTGGGTTATAGAACTGACCACACACCAGTCCTGGCCTCAACACACACTATCAGGTCAGATGTGTGTGTGAATGTGCATGCATATTGTTTGTGTTGGATTTTGGGCCAAGGTGTTCCACTGAAGCTAAACCCATAAAACCCAAGGTTATTTTATATAACTAGGCAAGTCAGTTAAGAACAAATTCTTATTTACAATGACGGTCTACCAGGGAACAGTGGGGTTAACTGCCCTGTTGAGGGGCAGAACGACAGATTTTTACCTTGTCAGCTCAGGGATTCAATCCAGCAACCTTTCGGTTACTGGCCCAACGCTCTAACCACTAGGCTACCTGCCGTCCCATTCTACTGAAACTAAACCTCTAAAACCCAAGGTGTTCTACTGAAACTAAACCTCAAAAACCCAATGTCCTGAGCTGTATGCAGTGGCTGGACATTTTACACTACTGGGACATGGGCCCATTCTGTTATGTAAGGACAGAAACCACCTTGGCTGGGGGACTCTGTCCAAATCCAACCCCTCCTATCCCCCTCCCTGAGAACCTTCTCCATATCTACTCGTAGTGAAAGGATCAGATGTTTGTAAATAACATGGTGGAAACTTCACTTAGCTTTCCAGAGGAACATGTATTACCGTAGAGGAAGAAGTCAAAATACATGAAACTACGAAAAGAAATGGCCACTTCCTGTGACCTCAGATAAACTGAGCTGTAGCTTGTGTTTTTCTGTGTGTGTGTGTTTACTACCCCAGAGAGGAAAAAGAGGAACCCTGACTGTACTCACCCTGTGTCCTTACCACAAACACACACACACACACACACACACACACACACACACACACACACACACACACACACACACTCACACGACATGCAATGTTTGAGCACACAGCAGCAGACAAACACACTTGCAGACAAACACTCTCACACCAACAAGATCTCATAGTTTCCCTTCGAAATTCGATGTATTATGGATGAACGTCTATTTTTTTACGCATTTATTCTGCGTGGTTACGGATTGAACAGAAACAACTGAAAGGTTATGGTTTGGGGAAGGTTTACAACAAAATGATTGTCATCGTCGTGTGTGTAGGTGGCAGGGAAGTCAGGCGCAGGAGAAACCAACTTGGTATAACTGGAGTAGTTTATAGAAATAAAAAACAAACTCCAAAACCAACATGCATAAATAAAATAACATGGGTAAAAAATAACCCGTCGCACACCAATACAAAATACACGAGCACATAACAAACAAACAATCTCTGACGAGGACATGAGGGGAAACAGAGGGTTAAATACACAACATGTAATGAATGGGATTGGAACCAGGTGTGTTGGAAGACAAGACAAAACCAATGGAAAATGAAAAATGGATCAATGATGGCTGGAAGACCGGTGACGTCGAACGCCGAGCACCACCCGAACAAGGAGGGGCATTGACTTCGGCAGAAGTCGTGAGAGTACACCCCCCCCCGACCGCACGTCGACACCGGCCTCGGGGACGACCCGAAGGACGAGGTGCAGGGCGATCCGGATGGAGACGATGGAACTCTCGCAGCAGGGAAGGGTCTAACACATCCTCCACCGGAACCCAGCATCTCTCCTCCGGACGGTACCCCTCCCAGTCCACGAGGTACTGTAGGCCCCTCGCCCGACGTCTCGAATCCAGGATGGATCGAACGGAGTACGCCGGGGCCCCCACAATGTCCAGAGGGGGCAGAGGAACCTCCCGCACCTCTGCCTCCTGTAGCGGGCCAGCCACCTCCGGCCTGAGGAGAGACACATGGAACGAGGGGTTAATGCGGTAATGTGAGGGAAGCTTTAACCTATAACATATCTCGTTCACTCTCCTCAGGACTTTAAACGGCCCCACAAACCGCGGACCCAGCTTCCGTCAGGGCAGGCAGAGGGGCAGGTTTCTGGTCGAGAGCCTCACTGCGGTGACGGTCTGCGCCAACTTTCTGGCGCCGCACGGCGCACTGAAGGTGGATGTGAGCGGCGTCCCAGGTTTCCTCCGCGCGCCGGAACCAGTCGTCCACTGCAGGAGCCTCGGTCTGACTCTGATGCCAAGGGACCAGAACCGGCTGATACCCCAACACACACTGAATGGGAGAGAGGTTAGTGGAGGAGTGGCGGAGCGAGTTCTGGGCCGTCTCTGCCCAGGGCACGAACGCCGCCCACTCCCCCGGCTGGTCCTGGCAGTAAGACCTCAGAAACCTACCCACATCCTGGTTAACTCTCTCCACCTGCCCATTACTCTCAGGGTGAAAACCCGAGGTAAGGCTGACCGAGACCCCCAGACGTTCCATGAACGCCTCCCAGACCCTTGACGTGAACTGGGAGCCCCGGTCAGACACCATATCCTCAGGCACCCCGTAGTGCCGAAAGACGTGTGCAAACAGAGCCCCACAGTTTGTAGGGCCGTAGGGAGACCGGGCAAAGGGAGGAGACGACAGGACTTAGAAAAACGATCCACAATGACCAGGATCGTGGTGTTACCTTGTGAAGGTGGAAGATCGGTTATGAAATCCACTGACAAGTGCGACCACGGCCGTTGTGGAACGGGTAAGGGTTGTAACTTACCTCTGGGTAGGTGTCTAGGAAACCTTGCACTGGGCGCACACTGAGCAGGAGGAAACATAAATCCTCACGTCCTTAGCTAAAGTGGGCCACCAGTACCTCTCACTAAGACTGCGCTCGTCCGACCAATCCCAGGATGACCAGAGGAGGGTAACGTGTGGGCCCAGTAGATCAATCGGTCACGGACAGCAGACGGAACGTCCAGACGTCCAGCTGGACACTGAGGGGGAACGGGCTCTGCACGTGACGCCCGCTCAATGTCCGCGTCCAGCTCCCACACTACCGGTGCCACCAAACAAGAGGCTGGGATTATGGGAGTGGGGTCCATGGACCACTCCTCTGTGTCATACAGCCGGGACAGTGCGTCTGCCTTAACGTTCTGGGAACCTGGTCTGTAAGAGAGGGTAAACACAAAACGGGTGAAAAACATGGCCCACCTTACCTGGCGAGGATTCAGTCTCCTCGCCTCCCGGATGTACTCCAGATTGCGGTGGTCAGTCCAGATTAGAAAAGGGTGTTTAGCCCCCTCAAGCCAATGTCTCCACGCCTTCAAGGCCTTGACGACAGCCAACAGCTCCCGGTCCCCCACATCATAGTTTCGCTCCGCCGGGCTGAGCTTCTTAGAGAAGAAGGCACAGGGGCAGAGCTTAGGTGGCGTACCCGAGCGCTGAGAGAGCACGGCTCCTATCCCAGCCTCAGACGCGTCCACCTCCACTATGAATTGCAAAGAGGAATCCGGATGAGCCAACACAGGAACCGAGGTAAACAGAGCCTTCAGTTGCCTAAAAGCCCTGTCTGCCCCAGTCGACCACTGCAAGCGCACCGGACCCCCCTTCAGCAATGAGGTAATGGGAGCAGCTACCTGACCAAAACCCCAGATAAACCTCCAGTAGTAATTTGCAAGCCCTAACAATCGCTGCACCTCCTTCATCGTGGTGGGAGTCGGCCAATTACGCACGGCTGCAATGCGGTCACTCTCCATCTCCACTCCTGACGTGGATAGGCGATACCCTAAAAAGGAGACGGACTGTTGAAAGAACAGGCATTTCTCAGCCTTGACATACAGGTCATGCTCCAACAGGTGACCAAGCACCCTGCGCACCAGGGACACATGCTCGGCGCGTGTAGCGGAGTATATCAGAATATCATCAATATACACCACTACACCCTGCCCGTGCAGGTCCCTGAAAATCTCGTCTACAAAAGATTGGAAGACTGATGGAGCATTCTTCAACCCGTACGGCATGACGAGGTACTCATAATGCCCTGAGGTCGTACTAAATGCTGTCTTCCACTCGTCTCCTCTCGGATACACACCAGGTTGTACGCACTCCTGAGATCCAGTTTAGTGAAGAAGCACGCCTCGTGCATTAACTCAATTGCCGTGGCGATCAGAGGTAGCGGGTAACTGTACCCCACCGTGATTTTATTGAGACCTCGATAATCAATGCACGGCACAGACCTCCATCCTTCTTCTTCACAAAAAATAAACTCGAGGAGACGGGTGAAATGGAGGACCGAATGTACTCCTGACGCAGGGATTCGGAGACATATGTCTCCATAGCCACTGTCTCCTGCGACAGGGGATACACGTGACTCCTGGGAAGTGCGGCGTCTACCAGGAGATTTATCGCACAATCCCCCTGTCGAAAGCGTGGTAATTGAGCCGCCTTCTTTTTACAGAAGGCGAGAGCCAAATCGGTATATTTGGGGGGAATGTGCACGGTGGAGACCTGGTCTGGACTTTCCACCGTAGTAGCACCAACGGAAACCCCTACAGACCTACCTGAGCACTCTCGCGACCACCCCGTGAGAGCCCTCTGTGGCCAAGAAAAAGTGGGGTTATGACAAGTTAACCAAGGTAGGCCCAGCACCACAGGATACGCATGAGTGTCCATTAGGAAAATACAAATATTTTCCTTGTGACCCCCCTGCGTCACCATACTCAAAGGAGCTGTGGCCTCCCTGATTAACCCTGACCCAAATGGTCGACTATCTAAGGTGTGAACAGGGAAAGGCACATCCACGGGTACAATGGGATCCCTAAACTTTGCGCAAAAGCTTGATCAATGAAATTCCCAGCCGCGCCTGAATCTACTAGCGCCTTATGCTGGGAACGCGGGGGGAAAAGAAATCAGGAAAAGTAACAGACACAAATATATGTGCAACAGAGGGCTCTGGATGAGAATAGTGCCTACTCACCTGGGGTGGCGCCAGAGTGCCCTGCCTGCTACCTCGATTCCCAGAGGAACCTACCCGGCACCGACCAGCAGTGTGACCTTTGCGGCCACAGATGGTGCGCGAGCGGGAACCCCCTCCGGTCTCCCTGTGCACCCCCTCTCCCAGTTCCCTGGGTATAGGAGAGGGGGTGCGGGAGGATGGAACCACCAGACAAACTCCAAAACCAACGTACATAAATAAAATAACATGGGTAAAAAATAACCCGTCGTACACCAATACAAAATACACGAGCACATAACAAACAAACAATCTCTGACGAGGACATGAGGGGAAACAGAGGGTTAAATACACAACATGTAATTAATGGGATTGGAACCAGGTGTGTTGGAAGACAAGACAAAAACCAATGGAAAATGAAAAATGGATCAATGATGGCTAGAAGACCGATGACGTCGAATGCCGAGCACCACCCGAACAAGGAGGGGCATCGACTTCGGCAGAAGTCGTGATAATGATTAAAAGTAATGCACTAGGTATCATCACTATTCATACACAGTAAATTTGAAAGTGTTAAATTTAACACTTAAAGTGTTAAATTTAACACTGTCAGCGAGTACATATGGTCCCACTCTACACAAAGTGAAAAGTACACTGATCAAAGTGTTACATTTCTAGTGTTGATTTAACACTGAGGAGTGCAAAAAGTTAACACTGCACTACACTGGCCGGTGTTGATCAAATTTAACACTAAGAGGTAATCAACACTTTGAGTGTTATAGTGACACTCACTAATGTTGATCTAGGGTGACTCCTATTAGAGTAAAAATGTGTTTACTCTATTCAGTGTTAATTTATTTACTCTTCCCCCAAGATTTTGTAAAAGCTCTTGGAATTTCACAATAAACTCAAGCAAAGCTGTTTCAACATTCAAATATGTTTATTATGACAAAACCATAAGTCTCAGCCCTGGCTTAAACTGTTATCAAGTGAGAGTAGAATGTAGTCAAAACAATTCCTTGCTCCATATGACATGAGCAAATCAATAGGTTTATTGGAAAATGCTGACATTTACATTCAAAACATATGTTTCTCACAACCTAACCATAAGTATCAGTCCTGGCTTAAACTGTTATTTGTCACATACAATTTGATTTGATTTGTTCTGAAAGAGGAACATGTTTTTGGGGCGGGGTTGGGTCAGCTCTTGAAACCGTATGTTTTTGATGATCATTTGCATGCATTTGAAGTTGTTTTGAAGAAAAGTCCACCATGCAAGGTATTTCATGTAAATGACATCATGTACCACAAACCTTTTGATTTGCTCATGTCATCTGGAGCAAGGGATTTTTTGGACTACATTGTCCCCTACTCTAACTTGATAACAGTTTAAGCCAGGGCTGATACTTATAGTTAGGTTGTGAGAAACATGTGTTTTGAATGTAAATGTCAGCATTTTCCAACAAACAATAGCCTTAATTTTGTAAAATACTGGCATTTCCATGACTACTTCACCACATATGACCAAATCAAGACGATATTCTATACCATTGTGCTTTAGCCATTTAACTGACAAAACGTTTGTGGGCACTGAGACATTCAACTTGGCAGCAATCTCATGGCTTTCTATCAGGTCATTGAGCCTTGACATCTTTCCTGGACCTATAGTTAGTCTATCCTGGCTGAACGTTTCCCAATGATATGCCATGTCATTTTTTTGTGTTTCTTGACTAAGGTCATAGTGATATTCATAAAACTCTTCAGTTGCTTTTTTTTAAAGAGATGATGTTTTGCCTTGTAGCGCGTACACCACGAGTGAAGAATGGGCCCAATATTCTTTATACAACAAGGATACTGTATCATGAAGTGGGGTTTCGGTAACAGATTTCTATCAGGAAACAAATACTTGAAAAGCCTAGGATGTTCAGCAATTAAGTGCTTCAGTATAGGAGAAAACACAATATTTACAATTTGTAGTAGTAACAGAAGAAGCTGCAAGTATTTATCATCTTTCTGTACCAGATCACCAAATATCAATGGCAAATTACGGAGAAGACACCAAGACTGAATAGCATTTAGACCCAAATCATTGCTCCCATCGTCCATTTTGAGTGCAGGTGGACGATTCCTCCTCTCTGTGTAACCATAGTTAAATTAAATGTCATGCATTATATCAACAGAAAAAGTGTCTGTGGTGTTGAAGTACTGCAGAGAGTTCAATAAGTAAGCATGCTTCACACCGTACACATGAGGTAGTGTTGGGTTTGACTGAAGAGTTTGACATTGGTCTGAGTGCATGTGTTTTGTTCGTAAAGTCACTCTTGGGTCATCCTCAGAGAACACAGTTTGAAAATCCACTTTCTCAGTGAGGCAAAAATGGCAACAATAACGAGCACTAAATGATTCCACAAAACCAAACAGGCACTACATAGCAAGAATATCTCCAGTTACTTGGGCAATACTGCCATGTATACGACCACTGAAGAAGGGCACTTCAATACCATCAGTCACAAGCACTTTCAAATCGCTTACTATTGGCTCAAGAATGGAATCAAATCCATGCGTTTTAAGGTCCTGGGTATGGAGGAGTGCACATAAGTTAATATTTACCTAAATTGAATTAAACTTTGGGGTAAAATGTCTCAAAGTAAAGTATATACCTTCCAACTTGTGAATAGCCTTTTTTGATCCCAGTGAATTAGCAGTCTCAAAGTCATCATAAAAGAGTTGCAATGCAAGAGGACGTCTCTTCATATATAGTCCATCTTCCAAATCAAAGTAAACTCCATCTTTAATATCATGCCCCGAGTTAAACATGCCACTTGTGTTTGTTCTTCAAAATTGACTGCAATGTCTGGAGAATTGGAACGTAAGAAAATGGATCAGTTATGACCATAAGTTCCAGTAGGGTTGTTTCTTCTATTGTCAAATCTAACACCAAGGACTTTCTCAACTGGTTGAACTGTTCCCCATTTTTGTATAAAATAAACACTGTTTTGATACCGAATTTAACAATGTGAAAGGATTTTCAATATCCTGAAAAGAATGTTGGATTTTTCTGACAGTTTCTGTGTCTTTTGAAGATATACGAGTGGTTGAGAGTGGTTGCTTTAGCTTGACCCTGTATCTCTTGAACTGCTTCTTCCATGGAAGATACAAAACTATTTACAGTTGTCTGACCTACACCTGCAGCCTGCATGTCAGAGTCTAGGTGATGTGGGTAAAGCTTTACTCAAAATCAATCTTCCAACAAGGAGAACGAAAATCCAGAATCACATAAACGAGACAACTGACAACAATATACACGCACAAAACCATGATGGCTCCAGAGGGTTAAATAGGGAAATAATTAAAATGTAATGGGAACCAGGTATGAACAATACAGACAAAACAAATGGAAAAATAAATGTAGATCGGTGGAGGCTAGAAAGCCGGTGACGTCGACCGCCGAACGCCGCCTGAACAAGGAGAGGCACCAACTTCGGCGTGAGTCGTGACACTGCTGTTGTGCAATTGCAGACGCACACTTCAAGTGTGTTCTTGTTAGATATTGGCACAACATGGTTACAACTAGAATTTGAAGGAAAATCAGCATTTCTTGGCTGATTATCAATGGCTGTATTAGCATCCAAGTTAGCGTTTAACAAAATGTGACAGTCTCCGGAATGTGCCCTGTTCAAATGCTTCCTAAAGCCTGAAAATGTGCCAAATACACAACAACAATCTGCTTGACCACATTTTAGTCTAAGAGTTCTACCAGGGCACATTCCATGCATCAACTTGAGATGCCTCACGAACAAGTTGGTACTTCCATGACTAGCTTGGCAAACAAAACACATCATCATAACTTATATCAGCATGATTGCAGGAGTCTAGCTCTGAGCTCAGCAACCCTTGGAGTCTCCTTAACCTTCCCAATGTCTATGTTGAACACGGTTGTCTGTATGAAGGCGGACATGTTGCTCAACATTGTATTGTAAGCCGTACCAAAAACAAAGTGAGTCTTGGAAAGCTCATCGAAGGCACCAAGAGCACTCGTTGACTTGTACGGCAAGGCTCGCTTGGTCCAGGATGATGAAGTAAGCATGGATGCTGCTCTTCCTGGTCCCGACTGCAAGAAGATATGGTTTGCGGCTCTGGTCAATCGCATCAAGGTGCTCCTGGATACTGGTTCCTGCCTGAAGACGACAAAAACAAACATCATCAATAGTTCATCATAACGGCTGCAGCACTGTCCATGAATAAGAATACCAATACAAACCTTTTGGAATATCACAAGATGCTGTTCAGCTTGGGATGCAGACATCTTGCCTGGTCTTTTGTGGCCTTGTGATGAAGTAGGAATCAAATGGAGCAGGAGAAGGATGGAGAAAAGGACACCGTCCCATCCGAAACAACGAGATCCTGATTAAAATGGTAAATTCCATCAGTGACATTAACATTTCAGAGTTATTTGACATATAAATGATAAATTAGGATCATCTAACCGTCGGTATTCGTGTCAGCTCCCTCATCACCTGCAGATTCTGCCATCTGGATCAGCTCCTGAAGTTCAGCTCCCTGAGTGGCCTTGCTTAGCATGATGATCGTTTGCTTGAATGTAGTTGGCCACCTCTCCAAAAACTTGTCTGATGTTCCCTCTCCAAATAGCAGCACAAAATCCTGTTCAATCTGAAACAAATAAGACAAAAACATTTCACTTTATACCTCCAAAACAGAGTTTGAGTAAATCACCAGCCTACACGTTAATTGAACTACTATTACTGGCCAACCTAAATTGGCATCTAGAGATTAAACACAATTTATACAACTTAAAACTGTTTTTAAAAAAGTCTTATCATGCCCTTCACATCCAGAAAGTGTGGAAATTGGGTTAGGATGGTGGAGCATTTACTCGGGTTGTGGGTCATCTTCTTCCTGTACTCAAAGGTCAATTTCATCTTCTGTTTGACTGTTTCTTCATCAGAAGAATGCTTCATAAGAGAAATGGCCTCTCGGCACTGGTCTTCACTCAGGGTAGCCAAAGTGGATGGACTGAACTCCCTCTCAGCAGTTGGCCCTCCAGAGTATAGTTGAGTGGGCCGTTTCTCCGATGAAGCCAAATTCCTCTGAGTGGTTTTGATTCTATACGAGAGGTACCCTTCTCCACTATTAGGGTCGTAATAATGTTCCTTAAGAAAATGAACATGGTTACTAATCTTGAAAGAAAAAACAAATGACGAAGTCCCATTTGCTCAGATACCATATGAAACGCAGTTATCATGTATACTTGCGGTGTAGGGATCCTTCAGGTATGGGAACAAGGAGACGATGCCTTTCGCAAACGTTTCTCTAACACTGCGTGGTGGTGATGTCCTGACAAGAATATAACGTTATGTTTAGGCGGCAATCAGAATCACCACAAGCAGCATTGGTCCCCAGTCAGCTAAATATCAGGAGTGGTTTTTGAATCAGTATCATGCCCATCGAGTTTGATACAAGAGAAATCTTCTACCAATAGCAGTGGATGGTCAGCAGTAGCCTAACCAATTATGTGACTGAGATACTGATACAGAAGTCATTTTTAACATTCAGCAGATATGGGAGCAAGTAATACTCAACAATTTTCATTATGAATCTTTGCTTTAAACGTACCCATGAGTCAGTCAGTCAGTCAGTCAGGCTTTTAGTTTCAGTATTCCTTGATGACAACCTCTCCACCAGTCTTTTTCTTCAGTATGCTCTCTATTAGCTGTAAAAAATAAAAAAATAAAAACAGCAGTGAATGTATTTGATGCCAAGCGAAATGGTAGAATGAAATTACAAACGTACGTTTTTTTGGCTTCGTCATTAGATCTTTGACGCTTTCTTGAGGGGCTTCCATCCTCGCTCAAAATGATTCTATCAACTGACTCATGGTCTGAACCACCCATCACAGAACTGGCAGAGACAGGACTCATCAGGGAAGATTCTGAAATACACAAAGATGACAATACAGGCATGTCAAATGTATGGTTATATTGAAAGTGATGCCACATGTAACCAAGACTTGAAAACCAGCACATACCTTTAAGCATCATTGTTCAGTGTGAGCTTGAAAACACCAAGATCTGGCCGTGTCACCACCTCCTCAAACACATCCCCATCAGCTTCAGTTCCAGACCCATCATACAGCTTCGCCTCTGATAAACTAGTAAGTGGAATCTCAAATTTCAGGAAAGCTGTGACAAACATTAAAACAACAACCTACAATTAGAATTGCAATCGTAATGGTAAGAGTAATCAGACTGACTGGTATGAAAACAATACATTTATTTCCAATCACAAATGAAACATTTACCTCCAATCAAAAGGTTTTCAAGTGTCAGATCAATGATCTTGCCATATTTTTGTTCACCATTGAATTTCACCCTGATCAGCAGGACTAGGTCTGAAAGCAGTTAATGTTACTAGATAAGGCCAACGTGGATGAAAAAGCATTACATTTGTATTTCAATCATGACACATTATGTAAGGATGACGACAAACATTTTCACCAATACTCCTTTACTTAGCAATGATCATTTCAAAGTATATTATGAAAATATTGGATCATGACCACAACTTGTCTGATATTACTTGAAGCAGGTCCCAAACTAGTCACTATTATGTGGTCATGTTCTAGGAGCAGTCTTGCAAGACCGCCAAAATCAACTGGTGATAAAGCGAGTGGGAAACGCAGTTAGCTAGACTAGCTAGCTGCCGATGCAATGGCCACAATAGTTATCTATAAGCATCATCCACAAGTCAAAAATGCAGAGTTATAATTTGGCTAAATAAACAACTCACCTTAATCAGATTAGTCATCAATATATAGTAAGCAGCCGAAATTAAGAGAACTAACTAGCATGAGGCGAAAAAAGCTTGGTGCTGAAATGAGAGGCCCATGGAACCACCACGTGGCGCAGACTAACTGCACATGACAGGGGCGAGCTAGTTAGTTAGCGTGCTAGCTATCTAGCAGCGACTTGCAAAAAGTGAAACGCAAGTAACATTAGCTGCACACACACACAATCAAAACTGTTAGAATTTTTATGTTACACTGCAGTCTGACAACCATATATCAACATAGCTAAATAATATCAGTGAAATAATTGTTTAAATTCACCTTTGCGTTGAACAAATGAGGATTTTGTTGATCTAACAATGGCGTCGAGAAAAGAGTTGTGATGACGTTTACACTTACTGAGTAAAAGTCTACACTAATAGAATAACATTTTACTCCTTAGCAATTAACACCATTTATCAGCACTGACGCTAGGGGTCATTTGACACTTCCAGTTGCTAAATCAACTCTATGGGAGTTTTGACACAGTGCATTTAACACTGGTGATTTTACTGTGTAGTATTCTCATGGCTTGCTTGAGCAATGTGAACTGCTGTAGTGCAGTGGTCTAAGCAGTGGCTCCAGCTCCAAGCCTCATGAGTGCTGGACGATAATTGTATATATCGAAGTTCTCCAGGCCTTTTCAAACGTCTGAAATTGTCATCTATTTCTAGTGACCAGCCTGCTCACACATGCATTCCAAGACGGCTTTGTTTTTCCATTCATAAAAGGGAACAGTTTGGCCACCACCATCGCTGACGCTCGCTGACCTGCAAGAGGACATTTTGTGCCCTTGTTCCCGAAAAAAAAATCTCTGCTTCCGCTTCCACCCTCCCAGCCCTCACCCTGCACTCTACAACTGTACACTACACCCCCAAACCCTAACCTTCTGCCCCCTCTAATGACCCCCTGCCTACCCCCACCCTGCGTGCGTGTGTGTGTGTGTGTGTTGACTAATGTATGAATAATTAGAACAAATGCCCTCTTTCACCCCACCGATCCAGCCGGCACACAATGGGGCTGTTGATGTTTTCCCCTCTTCTGGGGGAGGGAGGGAGCGAGGGGGTAGGGAGGGAACGAGCGAGGGAGGGAGAGAGGGAGCGGAGGGGGTAGGGAGGGAACGAGCGAGGGAGGGAGAGAGAGAGGGAGAGAGAAAGAACATGGTGGTTACTTCTCACGCTGTATAGCTCTTTGCACACTATACAGGACACACCATGCATCTGGCTGCCACTTTTACAGAACAGAGAACAAAAACTGTAAATCATTTAGAAGTTAAGAGAGGTCAAACATGTGGTGCCTTTGTCATAAGATGAATGTGAATGACCTGTCTGGTGGATGGTCAGTATGGGTTGAAGAATGAATTGCGAGCTCTGGTGTTTCTCTCTGTAGCTGCAGTGTGGAGATACTCCTTCTATAGCTCAAGATGTGGAGAGACTGATGGAGAGCAACTTCTCCGATTGATGGGTGTGTTTCTCAAGTTAGGATGGAAAGCAAAGTACATGATAGAGACACATGGAGAGGGGTTGGCACAGCAGACGTTCACACACACACACACACACACCCACACACACACACGTCTGTCTAGTAAAGCTGGCTGGCGTGAGAGAGAAAGTGCTCCCAGATTTACTCCCAGATGCCTGTCTCCACCCCGACTGAGAGGTGGGTTTGCACGCTCTGACACACACACACACACACACACACACACACACAGACATGCTCCAATGTCCCGGGGGTCTATTTGGTCACTGGGTCCGATTAGGCTATTGCTATTATATTTCCAGGTTTTTGTTGTTTTCCATGGTCGGGCCGAGGTCGGGATTACAATTGGTAAGGGGTCTTTCCCAAATTCCCCCCCCCCATCCCTACACACACACACACACACACACACACACACACACACCCTCACACACACACACACAAACAATCTCACATTCCCAGCAGCTGTTCACGCCCAAAGCCCTGCTATGGAACTCACAGGTCCGTATGGGGATCAGTGTAACACTGTGTTACCCTGGGCAACAGCAGGAGGAGACAGCAGTAGCGGCACACTGTGTCCATTAAACTACAGATGACCAGTAAACTACAGATGACCAGTAAACTACAGATGACCATTAAACTACAGATGACCAGTAAACTACAGATGACCAGTAAACTACAGACGACCAGTAAACTACAGACGACCAGTAAACTACAGACGACCAGTAAACTACAGACGGCCAGTAAACTACAGACGGCCAGTAAACTACAGATGACCAGTAAACTACAGACGACCAGTAAACTACAGATGACCAGTAAACTACAGACGACCAGTAAACTACAGATGACCAGTAAACTACAGATGACCAGTAAACTACAGATGACCAGTAAACTACACGTTACCAGTAAACTACAGAGAGGCTGTTGACTCTTCAGAAATATCAACACACTGTACTGTGAACATTTCTGTGCATCATGACCCCATTCTGCTCCAGAAGCAGTAAGCCGGGTGCTCAGTGATTGGTGCTCAGTGATTGGTGCTCAGTGATTGGTGCTCAGTGATTGGTGCTCAGTGATTGGTGCTCAGTGATTGGTGCTCAGTGATTGGATCGTTTGATAATAAGATGATTAGATGATGTGATGTGAGAGTAGTGTCAGTAGCAGGGGCTGACTGGGACCATAAATCGTCCCTTGTATTTCTAACCCACCAGCCCATCTTTTTCCTTGAGGCCCCCACACCGGATCATTTTGTTCCTCCAAGTCCCCACATCGGCCAAGTTGATGATCAATGGCACAAAATACACAAGTGAGACAGGCCCACTGGGCTAAAAATGGTACAGCCCATTTGGCAAATGCTTGAAATGCCAGATGGCCAGTCCGCCCCTTGTCAGGCATCGGCATGCTTCAGTTCGGCTAGTGCCTAGCCGGCTCCCTTAAAATACTTTCTCTTGAAAAACGAGAAAAAATAAGCTGTAGTACTGTTTGTTCATTTTGATATGCCGTAGCAGAATACACTTCCACAAAATAGTCAGAATTAATCTAAAATAACTCAAGAAATCACGTTATTGTCAAGGAGATCTTAGTCGCGTAATTTTACATCTAACTAAGATGTTTGGTGCAGTATTGAATAAAAAATTTGCATGAAAACGAGTCGACTCTCGTTGAATGAAAACAAATACTATTGTAGAATTCCTACTGTTGACCAATCACCGTAGACTTCGTCTACGAACTTCGGCATGCCTCCAAAAATTTTACAAAATGTCGTCAACAGCTAATAGGGATCCTAGTGTGTGAGTGAGTTGAGTGTGTGTGTGAGAGAGAGAGAGAGAGAGAGATTGGGGGTGTAAGTGCGGACATTTTAATAGCGCTGCTTTTGAGTGCTGTCATCAAATTAGACCTTGGTTACTCTTGGGAAATATAAATCTCTTAAATATTTCAACACAAACGGTTTTCACATACACACACACACTTAAAAACCATACTTTAAAGATGACAGCTTCTCCATCCTAGAGGGAGAGATCAACAATTCCCATGCCCAGGGACATGTAATAGTCTGTGGTGACCTGTCATGCCAGAACTGGACAAAAACCTGACACCCTCAGCACACAGGGGTCAAACACCTACCTGGAGGTGACAGCATTCCCTCCCCCATATGCCCCCCTAGACACAACTACGACAACATAACAAACAAAAACGGGTCACAACTCCTGCAGCTCTGTCGGATGCTGGGTATGTACATAGTCAATGGTAGGCTTCAAGGGGAGTCCTTTGGTAGGTACACCTACAGCTCATCGCTTGGCAATAGTACTGTAGACTACTTCATCACTGACCTCAACCCAGAGTCTCTTAGAGCATTCACAGTCAGTCCACTGACACCCCTATCAGATCACAGCAAAATCACAGTCTACTTAAACAGAGCAATATTCAATCATGAGGCATCAAAGCCAAAGGAACTGAATAATATTAAGAAATGCTATAGATGGAAGGAAAGTAGTGTGGAAACCTGCCAAAAAACAATTAGGCAACAACAAATTCAAGCCCTTCTAGACAATTTCCTGGACAAAATGTTTCACTGTAATAGTGAAGGTGTAAACTTGGCAGTAGAAAACTTAAACAGTATATTTGACCTGTCAGCTTCCCTATCAAATCAAAAAATGTCAAGCAGACAACCTAAGAAAATGTAAAACAATGACAAATGGTTTGATGAAGAATGCAAAAACCTAAGAAAGAAATTGAGAAACCTAACCAACCAAAAACATAGAGACCCAGAAAACCTGAGTGTACACCTTCACTATGGTGAATCACTAAAACAATACAGAAATACACAATACAGAAGTACACAATACAGAAATACACTACGGAAAAAGAAGGAACAGTGCGTAAAATCATCTCAATGTAATTGAAGAATCCATAGCATCTAACCACTTGCAAAACTCTAAACAAACAACATCACAAAGAGTTATCTATCCAAAACGGAGATCTATCGATAAACCTTCTCCAATCTTTTTGGCCCTATAACAAATAACAAACAGCAAAAACATGTACATGATCAAATACAAATCTTAGAATCAGCTATTAAAGACTACCAGAACCCACTGGATTAATACAGGACAAAATTCAAACCCTCCAACCCAGAAAGGCCTGTGGTGTTGATGGTATCCTAAATGAAATATACAGAATACGAATTTCATTTGGCTACACTTAAACTCTTTAACATCATCCTCTGCTCTGGAAAATTCCCCAATATTTGGAACCAAGGACTGATCACCCCAATCCACAAAAGTGGAGACAAATTTGACCCCAATAACTACCGTGGGATATGTGTCAACAGTAACCTTGGGAAAAACCTCTGCATTATCATTAACAGCAGACTCGTACATTTCCTCAGTGAAAACAATGGACTGAGCAAATGTTTTTACCAAATTAGCGTATGACAGAACACGCATTCACCCTGCACACCCTAATTGACAAACAAACAAACCAAAACAAAGGCAAAGTCTTCTCATGCTTTGTTGATTTAAAAAAAAGCTTTTGACACAATTTGGCATGAGGGCCTGCTATACAAATTGGTGTGAGGTGGTGATGGGGAAAAACATACAACATTATAAAATCCATGTACACAAACAACAAGTTTGTGGTCAAAAAACAGACACCACCATACGCAGACCTGGCTCTCAAGAGAAGACAGGCTATGTGCACACTGCCCACAAAATGAGGTGGAAACTGAGCTGCACTTCCTAACTTCCTGCCAAATGTATGAACATATTAGACACATATTTCCCTCAGATTACACAGACCCACAAAGAATTCGAAAACAAGTCCAATTTTGATAAACTCCCATGTCTATTGAGTGAAATACCACAGTGTGCAATCACAGCAGCAATATTTGTGACCTGTTGCAACAAGAAAAGGGCAACCAGTGAAGAAAAAACACCATTGTACATACAACCTATATTTATGATATTTCTTTATTCTTTTGGAACTTTTGTGAGTGTAATGTTTACTGTACATTATTTATTGTTTATTTCACTTTTGTTTATTATCTTTTTCACTTGCTTTGACAAAGTAAACATATGTTTCCCATGCCAATAAAGCCCCCTAAATTGGAGGGAGAGAGAGAGAGAGAGAGAGAGAGAGAGAGAGAGAGAGAGAAGGGAGGAAAGGAAGAAAGGAGAGAGGAGGAGAATGAGGGACGAAATAACTTCATGCAGCATGATACACTGGTAACCCCAGTGCAGTCCCTTTCTCTCTCTCTCTCTCTCTCTCTCTCTCTCTCTCTCTCTCTCTCTCTCTCTCTCTCTCTCTCTCACACACACCCTTCAACTCATTTCACATGAATCAAAATTGGTTAGTGTGTGTTTATAGGTACATGTATATGATGGGCAGTTAAAGACATGCTCCGGAACTTTGGCCACTAAGTATGTTTTAAACCTCCCGCTTTGGGCTGGATTTGTCGTTCACACATGCATTATCTTTGAGTAGAATTACTGTTTTACCTCAATTAGCCACTAAATCCCTAGTTTGAAAGCAACTGTTTTTCTTGAAGTTGTGCTGTGCAGTTTTCCTTACATCTTCCCCCACATGGGCCTGCTAGCAATTTGAACTCAACCAATAAGCTACTAACGTTGGCCATCAAGCCAACAAAGTTATTCCAAGATGAGTTTTCCAATTAAGTAAATGACCGGTTCCAGAGCTGTATCTACCCTTTCCCACCTGGACAAAAGGAACACCTATGTGAGAATGCTGTTCATTGACTACAGCTCAGCGTTCAACACCATAGTGCCCACGAAGCTCATCACTAAGCTGAGGGACTATGGGACTAAACACCTCCCTCTGTTACTGGATCCTGGACTTCCTGACGGGCCGCCCCCAGGTGGTAAGGGTAGGTAACAACACATCTGCCACGCTGATCCTCAACGCAGGGGCCCCTCAGGGGTGCGTGCTTAGTCCCCTCCTGTACTCCCTGTTCACCCACGACTGCATGGCCAAACACGACTCAAAAAACATCGTTAAATTTGCTGACGACACATCCGGGGTTAGGCCTGATCGCCGACCAGAGACAGCCTATAGGGAAGAGGTCAGAAACCTGGCAGTGTGGTGCCAGGACAACAACCTCTCCCTCAAAAGCTGATCGTGGACTACAGGAAAAGGCGGGCCGAACAAGCTCCCTGTTAACATCGATGGGGCTGTAGTGGAGCGGGTCGAGAGATTCAAGTTCCTTGGTGTCCACATCACCAACAAACTATCATGGTCCAAACACACCAAGACAGTTGTGAAAAGGGCACGACAACTCTTATTCCCCCTCAGAAGACTGAAAAGATTTGGCATGGGTCCCCAGATCCTCAAAAAGTTCTACAGCTGCACCATCGAGAGCATCCTGACCGGTTACATCACCACCTGGCATGGCAACTGCTCGGCATGCTCGGCTGCTCGGCATAAGGCACAACAGAGGGTAGTGCGTACAGCCCAGTACATCACTGGGGCCAAGCTTCCTACCATCCAGGACCTATGTACTAGGCGGTGTCAGAGGAAGGCCCAAAAAATTGTCAAAGACTCCAGTTACCCAAGTCATAGACTATTCCCTCTGCTACCACACGGCAAGCGGTACAGGAGCGTCAAGTCTTGGACCAAAAGTCTCCTTAACAGCTTCTACCCCCAAGCCATGAGATTGCTGAACAATTAATCAAATGGCCACCCGGACTGTTTACATTGACACCCCCCCCCCCTGTTTTTACACTGCTGCTACTCGCTGTTTGTTATCTCTAGTCACTTTACCCCTACCTACATGTACAAAATAAGTCAACTAACCTGTAACCCCACACATTGACTCAGTACCGGTACCCCCTGTATATAGCCTGGTTATTGTTATTTTTATTGTGTTACTTTTTATTTTATTTTACTATTTTTACTTTAGTTTATTAAGTAGAAGTACTGCATTGTTGGTTAAGGGCTTGTAAGTAAGCATTTCACAGTATGGTCTACACCTGTTGTATTCGGAGCATGTGACAAATCAAATTTGATTTGATTTGATCTACTACGCTTTGTTTCGGGACAAACTGGATCACTCAGAGTTCCAATGCGGCAAATGTTTGCTTGCCGAGGATTACAGGCTTGAGCTGGCTTCCTTGATCACGCAGGTCGCCAGCCTACATAAGGAACTGTGGAAAACGCAGGGTTCAATATTTACCTTTTCTACGCCGGTGGCTGGACGACGTTCGCGCATGCTGGATGCATCTCCATCTTGTCGTTTGTCGTTATCCGATTGGCCGGTGTTGGCCAGAGTTCATTTGCCATCTGATAGCGGAGTCGAAGGAGCACAGCAAGAGGAGCAATCAACGATGGTCGCATGTCACAAGCCATGGAAGCCGAAGACAACGGCCAAACGCAAAGCAGCCTACACTCCCAGCCATTCTGGGAAGCGAGGGAGTGGGCGGATTTTCTCGTCTTTCTCGCCAGCCGTGATTTTGGGCTCCATGGTATGAAATGTGACTGTTCCAGGTGCAAAAACAATGTCCTATCCCGGAGCTCGATTAAATTACAAATGACATTACTAATCTGCTGCCGAATGTACTACGCCAGGACATGGACATCGATTCTATCATAGTCCATGTGGGTTTTAATGACATCATGAAGGGCAGCTCTGAACAGTTGAAACTGGATTTCAAAGAGCTGATTGACTCTCTGCTAGACAGTAATAAAATACCCATCCTATCTGGCCCTGTGCCCTCTCTGAATCACGGCATTGAATGCTTTAGAAGGAAACTGGCTACGTGATTATTGCAGCTCAATGGGTGTAACTTTTGTTGACAATTTCGATACCTTTTGGAAACAAAACACATTTTATCAGGAGAATGTGATCCACCCAAATCATTTGGGTTTCTCGATCCTTTCACAGCATTATAAGGCTGCGTTGAGACAATGACTTGTCAATGACCCAAACCCAGCTAAGTCAATCCCTACCATTGTGTCACTGAGTCATCATAATGCATTTTGGTACATTATACCAAGGGTGTCGGTAGACACAATGTAAGTAACCTAATTTATGTCCCTCTAACTACCCTGAATGCCTCTGCTGATCCTACAGCTATTATATGCAGCAATCATGCGCCTATGAACCAGATTTACGCTGTTAGCACTGAGGCGGTGTGCAGTTCACCCTGTGCTAACATAAATAACATGAGAACATCTACTTCTGTTAAGCTTCCCAGTAAAGCAATGAAAACAAGCAAGCATCTAATAAAAGTGCTCAAAATAGCCCTCGTTAACATATTTAGTTTAAGAAACAAGGTTCATGAAATTATAACTTGCTAGTAAGAGATGACATTCATATTCTGACTACCTCTGAGCAAAGCCAGTGTGTCTATGTATGTACAGTGAGGGAAAAAAGTATTTGATCCCCTGCTGATTTTGTACGTTTGCCCACTGACAAAGAAATGATCAGTCTATAATTTTAATGGTAGGTTTATTTGAACAGTGAGAGACAGAATAACAACAAAAAAATCCAGAAAACACATGTCAAAAATGTTATAAAATTATTTGTATTTTAATGAGGGAAATAAGTATTTGACCCCTCTGCAAAACATGACTTAGTACTTGGTGGCAAAACCCTTGTTGGCAATAAGAGGTCAGACGTTTCTTGTAGTTGGCCACCAGGTTTGCACACATCTCAGGAGGGATTTTGTCCCACTCCTCTTTGCAGATCTTCTTCAAGTCATTAAGGTTTCGAGGCTGACGTTTGGCAACTCGAACCTTCAGCTCCCTCCACAGATTTTCTATGGGATTAAGGTCTGGAGACTGGCTAGGCCACTCCAGGACCTTAATGTGCTTCTTCTTGAGCCACTCCTTTGTTGCCTTGGCCGTGTGTTTTGGGTCATTGTCATGCTGGAATACCCATCCACGACCCATTTTCAATGCCCTGGCTAAGGGAAGGAGGTTCTCAGCCAAGATTTCGCGGTACATGGCCCCGTCCATCGTCCCTTTGATGCGGTGAAGTTGTCCTGTCCCCTTAGCAGAAAAACACCCCCAAAGCATAATGTTTCCACCTCCATGTTTGACAGTGGGAATGGTGTTCTTGGGGTCATAGGCAGCATTCCTCCCCCTTCAAACACGGCGAGTTGAGTTGATGCCAAAGAGCTCCATTTTGGTCTCATCTGACCACAACACTTTCACCCAGTTGTCCTCTGAATCATTCAGATGTTCATTGGCAAACTTCAGACGGGCATGTATATGTGCTTTCTTGAGCAGGGGGACCTTGCGGGCGCTGCTGGATTTCAGTCCTTCACGGCATAGTGTGTTACCAATTGTTTTCTTGGTGACTATGGTCCCAGCTGCCTTGAGATCATTGACAAGATCCTCCCGTGTAGTTCTGGGCTGATTCCCCACCGTTCTCATGATCATTGCAACTCCACGAGGTGAGATCTTGCATGGAGCCCCAGGCCGAGGGAGATAGACAGTTCTTTTGTGTTTCTTCCATTTGCGAATAATCGCACCAACTGTTGTCACCTTCTCACCAAGCTGGTTGGCGATGGTCTTGTAGGCCATTCCAGCCTTGTGTAGGTCTACAATCTTGTCCCTGACATCCTTGGAGAGCTCTTTGGTCTTGGCCATGGTGGAGAGTTTGGAATCTGATTGATTGATTGCTTCTGTGGACAGGTGTCTTTTATACAGGTAACAAACTGAGATTAGGAGCACTTCCTTTAAGAGTGTGCTCCTAATCTCAGCTCGTTACCTGTATAAAAGACACCTGGGAGCCAGAAATCTTTCTGATTGAGAGGGGGTCAAATGCTTATTTCCCTCATTAAAATGCAAATCAATTTATAGCATTTTTGACATGCGTTTTTCTGGATTTTTTTGTTGTTATTCTGTCTCTCACTGTTCAAATAAACCTACCATTAAAATTATAGACTGATAATTTCTTTGTCAGTGGACAACGTACAAAATCAGCAGGGGATCAAATACTTTTTTCCCCTCACTGTAGATGACTCAAGACTATACATGTCAGCTACTACAGCGACTGAAATAACTGTAACACTTAACAAAGAGCTGCAGTTAGTTTCAGAATGGGTGGCAAGGAATAAGTTAGTCCTAAATATTTCTAAAACTAAAAGCATTGTATTTGGGACAAATCATTCACTAACCCCTAAACCTCAACTAAATCTTGTAATAAATGATGTGGAAATTGAGCAAGTTGAGGAGACTAAACTGCTTGGAGTAACCCTGGATTGTAAACTGTCATGGTCATAACATATTGATACAACAGTAGCTAAGATTGGGAGAAGTCTGTCCATAATGAAGTGTTGCACTCCCTTCTTAGCAGCACTATCACCATGGCAGGTCCTACAGGCCCACTTTTGTCTTACCTGGACTACTGTTCAGTCGTGTGGTCAGGGTCCACAAAGAGGGACTTAAGAAAATTGCAATTGGCTCAGAACAGGGCAGCAAGGCTGGCCCTTGGATGTACACAAAGAGCAAACATTTATAATATGCATGTCAATCTCTCCTGGTTTAAAGTAGAGGAGAGATTAACTTCATCACTACTTGTATTTGTGTGAGGTATTGACATGCACCGAGCTGTCTGTTTTAAACGACTAGCACACCGCTCAGACATGAGAGAGGTCTCTTCACAGTCCCCAAGTCCAGAACAGACATAGAGACTCCATGGAACTCTATTCCACATCAGGTAACTGATTTAAGCAGTAGAATCAGATTTAAAAAAACATATGGATTTAGTGTTGTAGATATGTGGCAGTGGAGTATGGGCCTGAGGGCACAAACTTAGTGTGTTGTGAATTCTATAATGAATATATTGTAATGTTTTTAAAATTGTACAACTGCCTTAATTTTGCCGGACCCCAGGAGGAGTAGCTGGTGCCTTGGCAGCAGCTAATGGGGATCTAGTTTGCCTAGTTAAATAAAGGTTAAAAAATATAGAATAATGGGGATCCATAACAAATACAAATACTAATTTGAGTGACAGCTAGTAAGATGCACATCATGCACCCACAGCAGAGCGAGAGAACAATATTTGCACATACTGTATGTGACACAGTACGCACTTTTAGGGGACCACTTTTCGTGAGCGCAACTTTAAAACTACTGGCTAAAAAGTATATAAAAGTACTAGAGAATCACTTTAAGTACACACTCATAATATCCTAATCTTATACTCTTCTAATGATGTGTCTGAAGCTCTTTGAATTTGGAGGTGAGTGTTCAACTGTATGTGGGAATGAGAGAGGGGGAGTGTGTGTGTGTGTGTGTGTGTGTGTGTGTGTGTGTGTGTGTGTGTGTGTGCGTGCGTGCGTGTTCTCCTCTCCCCTGCTATCTAAGATTTATACCGCTTCACGTCGCATCACTCAGACCAGCTGCTGAAATGACACGCACGTTCTTTTTTTCCATGACTGAAATGTTCTCCTCCTATCTATCCTTCCATCTCCCTCACTCTCCCTCACTCTCTGGGGAGAAGGAGCATGTTCTATCTATTTATTATCTTTACACAGTCTGACATATTGAGAGGATCATCAAATGTGTGCGTGTACAAATATTATGAAGCCCTTTGGGTTGATGCAACATGACAGATATGGATACTATGTCTGGGGGCCTAGCTAAGAGCTCTTACTCTTTAACAGCCGGGTTCAAATGGTGTGATGTTAGCTTTTGTGGAGGGTTGAACCTGCTAGACGTTAGCTTGTGTGTTGTCTAACGTCACCATCGTCTGTCGAGGCTCGGATGTTATGTCTTTCTGAGGTATTTGGGCTATTTGTTTGTTTGCGTCTTTCCGTCTTAGGTGTGTGTGTGTGTGTGTGTGTGTGTGTGTGTGTGTGTGTGTGTGTGTGTGTGTGTGTGTGTGTGTATATGTGTATGTGTTTCTGTCTTGCACTATCCGTCACACACCTCTGGGGGGTGAGTAAGGCCCACAGTAAATCTTGTAATTTGGTATATGACTGCTACAGGCTTCCTCACACTCTGTAACATGATAACGATAAAATCTAGACAAAAAAGACTTACGACAATGATAATGCAAAAAAACGGATATGTGGTTGTGCAACCGATGTTGGAGATAAACTGACTAAGGCAGCAGAACTTGGCTGGCCTGTCAATCCAGTGTGTATGAATTACTATGATGATAGTATGCATTAGGTATTACTGTGATTATAGTGTCCAGTGTGTATGTATTACTGTGATTATAGTATTCTGTATGTATTACTGTGATTATAGTGTCCAGTGTGTATTACTGTGATTATAGTATTCTGTATGTATTACTGTGATTATAGTGTCCAGTGTGTATTACTGTGATTATAGTATCCAGTATGTATTACTGTGATTATAGTATCCTGTATGTTTTACTGTGATTATAGTGTCCAGTGTGTGTAGTACTGCGATTATAGTATCCAGTGTGTATTACTGTAATTATAATATCCAGTGTGTATTACTGTGATTATAGTATCCAGTATGTATTACTGTGATTATAGTATCCAGTATGTATTGCTGTGATTATAGTATTCAATGTGTATTACTGTGATTTTACTATATCAAGGTAAAAGGCAAACATTGGAACAGCGTCACAGCTGGAGGATTCCGTTTGTTTGTTTATGTCTGATTCGCTCGCTGTCTGAGTACTAGGTCCACACACACACACACACACACACACACCAACACACACACACCTGCTTTTCTGAACATTAGGTCCCTGCATCTCAGGAACGCTGGGAGGGAAAACCTGGTGGATTGGAGCGGATTAGAGAGCAGTTTCCCATTGTCGGGTCACCCATACTGAGGAGGACACAGTGACCTCTGAACCCTTCCTGGGAGACTGGGGATTAGCCCTGACTGTTCTGGCATTCTGGCACACATTTAACACACACACACATGCACATACACACGCTGACACACACACATGCACACAGCTCTAATTGTCTCCTCAGAGCTTTATGATAGTGTTGGTTTAGCTGTGAGGGTTGTTTGTGTGCTATTTGGACGGATTTCTCCATGGTGATGGCTTGGTTTTGTTTTTCAGAAATGTGCCTGTCCCCTTGGGCAAACATTCCACCATTTTAGTTGTTCCTACCAGATGGATGACAGTCTGTCTCTATGACCTCAAACCAGTCATGAATATAAACGTCTGATATTTTTTGACAGTTTAATCTACGCTGAACAAAAATGTAAACGCAACATGCTACAATTTCAGAGATTTTACAGTTACAGTTCATATAAGGAAATCAGTCAATTTAAATCAATTCATTAGGCACTAATCTATGGATTTCACATGACTGGGAATACAGATATGCATCTGTTGGTCACAGATACCTTTAAAAAGGGGTGTGGATCACAAAACCAGTTATTATTTTTATTTTTGTATTTCTTTTTTATTTAACCTTTATTTAACTAGGCAACTCAGTTAAGAAACATGTTTTATTTACAATGACGGCCTACCAGAATGCCTGTGGGGATGGGGGCCAGGATTAAAATAAAAAATCTAATAAAAATATAGGGCAAAACACACATCACGACAAGAGAGACACCACAACACCACATAAAGAGAGACCTAAGACAACAACATAGCATGGCAGTAACATGACAACACAGCAAGGTAGCAACACAACATGGCAGCAGCACTACATGGTAGCAGCACAAAACATGGTACAAACATTATTGAGCACAGACAACAGCACAAAGGGCAAGAAGGTAGAGACAACAATACATCACGTGATGCATCATGCAGCACGACACATCTCCTTCACATAGAGTTGATCAGGCTGTTGGTTGTGGCCTGTGGAATGTTGTCCCACTCCTCTTCAATGGCTGTGTGGAGTTGCTGGATATTGGTGGGAACTGGAACACGCTGTAGTACACGTAGATCCAGAGCATCACAAACATGCTCAATGGGTGACATGTCTGGTGAGTATGCAGGCCATGGAAGAACTGGGACATTTTCAGCTTCCAGGAATTGTGTACAGATCCTTGCGACATGGGGCCGTGCATTATCATGCTGAAACATGAGGTAATGGTGGTGGATAAAATGCAATTGTGTTTGTTGTCCGTAGCTTATGCCTGCCCATACCATAAACCCACCATGAGGCATTCTGTGAGGACGACAAGCACGCAGATGAGTTTCACTGAGACGGTTTTTGACAGTTTGTGCAGATATTCTTCGGTTGTGCAAACCCAGTTTCATCAGCTGTCTGGGTGGCTGGTCTCAGACGATCCTGCCGGTGAAGAAGCAGGATATCTAGGGCCTGGCCTTGCGTGGTATCACGTGGTCTGTGGTTGTGAGGCGGGTTGGAAGTACTGCCAAGTTCTCTAAAACACAAGGTGCACCTGTGTAATGATCATGCTGTTTAATCAGCTTCTTGATATGCCACACCTGTCAGGTGGATGGATTATCTTGGCAAAGGAGAAATGCTCACTAACATGGATGTAAACACATTTGTTCACAAAATGTGTAAGAAATAAGCTTTTTGTCCATATGAAACATTTCTGGCCTCTTTTATTTCAGCTCATGAAACATGGGACCAACACTTTACATGTTGCGTTTATATTTGAGTTCAGTATAGTAGTTATGTTATGTTGTTGAGGAAAGTGTAGTGTTTAATACTTCTAGATTCTCCAACCAGTAATAATCAATGCGTGGTGATGTCATGTTTAGTAGACAGGGAGTTACGTTGTGTTGACTCACTGTGTTTTCAATGTGAGATTTGATATTGTTGTATTAATGTTGTATTAACATTGTATTAATGTTGTATCGATGTTGTATCCACGTTGTATCAACGTATTAATGTTTTATTAACGTTGTATCGATGTTGTATTAATGTAGTATCGATGTTGTATTGACGTTGTATTGATGTTGTATTGACGTTGTATTGATGACGTATTGATGTTGTATCGATGTTGTATTGACGTTGTATAGACGTTGCATTGACGTTGTATTGATGTTGTATTGATGTTGTATTGATGGCGTATCGATGTTGTATAGACGTTGTATTGACATATCGATTTGTATCGATGTCGTATTAACGTTGTATAGACGTTGTATTGATGTTGTATTGACGTTGTATTGATGTCGTATCGATGTTGTATAGACGTTGTATTGACATATCGATTTGTATCGATGTCGTATTAACGTTGTATAGACGTTGCATTGACGTTGTATTGATGTTGTATTGACGTTGTATTGATGTTGTATTGACGTTGTATTGATGTCGTATCGATGTCGTATTAACGTGGTATGTCTGTTTTATTGATGTTGACAGTGAGAGGATGATGGAGTCCCATCGTAAAGCCTTGACCAAGATGGAGGATGACTACAGACAGGAGCTTCCCTTCAAGGTACACTGTGGTTCTTATAGTCTAGGATAACTTCATCTCCTAGTCTTCCTCCCTTCCTTCAGCAACTCAGAATTGCCTCAGCAGATACAAAGTCCCATGTTTTAAATAAATGCAGAAAACCATTCTAATCCAAGTCAGAGGAGGTGGTGATATTATCTTGATGACAGACCACCAGTCCAGTCACTCTCACACCAAGCTCTCTGTGCAGTGAAGACACGACACACCCCCACGGCTGAAATGTGTGTTGTATTTGTTTTATTGGTCTTATCCCCTACGCCAGTCTGGTGGTGGGGGTTAGGGAGGGTTAGTGAGGTTTCAGCCTCAGCACGGCAGAATTACCAAGTCTTCTGATTCCCAGAAAATTACACTGCTCTCCCTCCAGTTTCCTGTCCCCCACACAGACACTCACCCAGAGAGAAGGAAGTGGTCTCTCTCTCTCTCTCTCTCTCTCTCGCACACATTTTCACACACTCACTTACTCACGCAAACACACACACTCCACCCGTGTCCCTCACACGGACATGTACCCAGAGAGAAGGAAGTGGTCTCTCTCTCTCTCTCTCTCTCTCTCGCACACATTTTCACACACTCACTTACTCACGCAAACACACACACTCCACCCCTGTCCCTCACACGGACATGTACCCAGAGAGAAGGAAGTGGTCACGCAAAGTCCCTCACACACCCACCCAACCCACCCAACCCACCCAACCCACCCAACCCACCCAACCCACCCAACCCATGCCCCCTGTACTCAAAGAGAAGTAAGCAGTCTGTCATTCCTACACATACTGTGCTGTACATACACCCAACCCATGCCCCTGTACTCAAAGAGAAGTAAGCAGTCTGTCATTCCTACACATACTGTGCTGTACATACACCCAACCCATGCCCCTGTACTCAAAGAGAAGTAAGCAGTCTGTCATTGATACACATACTGTGCTGTACATACACCCAACCCATGCCCCCTGTACTCAAAGAGAAGTAAGCAGTCTGTCATTCCTACACATACTGTGCTGTACATACACCCAACCCATGCCCCTGTACTCAAAGAGAAGTAAGCAGTCTGTCATTCCTACACATACTGTGCTGTACATACACCCAACCCATGCCCCTGTACTCAAAGAGAAGTAAGCAGTCTGTCATTGATACACATACTGTGCTGTACATACACCCAACCCATGCCCCCTGTACTCAAAGAGAAGTAAGCAGTCTGTCATTCCTACACATACTGTGCTGTACATAGGCAGTTGCATACAGACACACTCACTATGTACACACACTCTCTCACACACACTCGCCCCACCCCAGTGCCCTGACACGCAGCCTCTGATCTCTCCTGCGCTTTGAAAAATATGGTGGCCTTGGCCAAGCCTGACTAAAAATACATTACATGCCACCAGGCCCCTTGTTGTTTTTCCATAACAGCCACAACAATAGTTTTTATATCCCCAAGAATTCAATATTTCACTGCCCACTTCTGGTGAGAACGGCCCATCTGTGTCAAAACACTCAAGTCAATGCAGCACTCTGTGACAATCTTTTTTTTGAGCGCGAGCTCTCTCAATTTTCTCCTCGGCAAATAAAACAACTGAAAGAACTGCCAAATCAGAGTAAAAGAATGAGAGAGAGGGGGTTAGGGGAAAATAGGTGGGTGGAGAAGGAAAGAGATGAGCAGAGGGACTGTTTTCTCTACTTTGGTGTCCATCACTCAGCTATTTCACGCCAAGCTGAGTATACAGCCTATAATGTTTGTGTCATTCCAGTGCGTGTGTGTGTGTGTGTGTGTGTGTGTGTGTGTGTGTGTGTGTGTGTGTGTGTGTGTGTGTGTGTGTGTGTGTGTGTGTGTGTGTGTGTGTGTGTGTGTGTGTGTGTGTGTACAGGTGCTTGTTGTAAAGTCTTATATGTCCACATCCCCAGCTACAGGCGGCTCTGGAGGAGCAGAGGACCCAGAATGCCGTGCGTCTGAAGGAGCAGGAAGAGGAGCTAAAGAGGGAGGCGGGGTTAGAGCTGGTGATTGACAGGGAGAAGAGTCGGGAGCTGCTGCTGCAGTACCAGAGAGAGAAGGAGCAGGTGCTGCTACAGTACCAGAGAGAGAAGGAGCAGCTGCTGCTGCAGTACCAGAGAGAGAAGGAGCAGCTGCTGCTGCAGTACCAGAGAGACAAGGAGCAGTGGCAGAGGAAGGTAACAGTTGCAGTGCTATAGAGATGGTTACTGCCTTCTGTGTATGTTGTACCAATCACAGTCCTGAAAGGAGTAGTCAATTCCATTTAACTATCACTGCTGTCTCTCTTTCCCTCTCTCTGTCCCCCCTTAGTTCTAGTATTTATTTGAATGTTGGAGAGATGTCAGACAGACACAGTCAAGCAGCGAGTAACACAGGGGGCTCCAGGTCTGCAGACAAGCACAATGTTCTGAGAACAAGATTGAACAGAATGTCCCTCTTTTTCTCCCTGTCTATCTGTCTTTCTGTCTCCCTGTCTATCTCTGTCTGTCTCTGTCTCTGTCTCCCTGTCTCTGTCTCCCTGTCTGTCTGTCTCCCTGTCTATCTCTTTCTCCCTGTATATCTGTCTCCCTGTCTATTTGTCTCCCTGTCTATCTGTTTTTCTGTCTCCCTGTCTATCTCTGTCTGTCTCCCTGTCTCTGTCTCCCTGTTTCTGTCTCCCTGTCTATCTGTCTTCCTGTCTATCTGTCTCCCTGTCTATCTGCCCTCCAGGAATTAGGCTGTGACTCCCTGTCTATCTGCCCTCCAGGAATTAGGCTGTGACTCCCCTTTGTGTGTGTGTGTGTGTGTGTGTGTGTGTGTGTGTGTGTGTGTGTGTGTGTGTGTGTGTGTGTGTGTGTGTGTGTGTGTGTGTGTGTGTGTGTGTGTGTGTGTGTGTGTGTGTGTGTGTGTGTGTGTGTGTGTGTGTGTGGCTCTGGTATTCACTGGTAGGAGGGCTATGCAGGGTGGAGGCTCCACTGATTCAGAAGTGATACCTCTGTGGGCCTGAGGCTGGTACAGGATAGACTGCACACATACACGTACACACTGCACACACACAAACGGGAGAAGATGAAGAGACTGAGCGAAATAGACAGTCTCAGATAGACAGACATACAGAGTGGTAGAGACTGAGCGAAATAGACAGTCTCAGATAGACAGACATACAGAGTGGTAGAGACTGAGCGAAATAGACAGTCTCAGATAGACAGACATACAGAGTGGTAGAGACTGAGCGAAATAGACAGTCTCAGATAGACAGACATACAGAGTGGTAGAGACTGAGCGAAATAGACAGTCTCAGATAGACAGACATACAGAGTGGTAGAGACTGAGCGAAATAGACAGTCTCAGATAGACAGACATACAGAGTGGTAGAGACTGAGCGAAATAGACAGTCTCAGATAGACAGACATACAGAGTGGTAGAGACTGTGTGCCTTCCCAGCTGTCCTGATGGAGTAAAACTTGTGAAACTCCCAAACGCTTGTCTAATGGTCAGTGCTGTCAACTCGGGACTATTGCTGTTCTTTGTTTGTCTGTTCTAGGTAATACATCTCTATGATGTGTATATTTCTTTGTCTCTCTCTAGCTGTCCTCCCAGGTCCACTCAGCCACACAGGAGCTCAGAGAGGAGGTGCAGAGACTGAGGGAGGTGCAGGAGGAGAGGAGCACTAAAGAGGAGAGGCTACAGCGTGCACTACAGCACTCCCAGCAACAGGGGGCGCTAGAGCTGAGCCAGGCCAGAACAGAACTGCAGCTACTGAGAGGAGAGACCACTGGACTACAGGATGAGGTGAGATAGAAGAGAGAGAGAGAGAGAGAAGGGGAGAGAGATGGAGAGCAAGAGAGAAGGGGAGAGAGAAGGGGAGAGAGATGGAGAGAGAGAGAGAGGGGCAGGGGAGAGAGATGGAGAGAGAGCGAGAGAAGGGTTAGAGAGATGGAGAGAGAGAGAGAAGGGTTAGAGAGATGGAGAGAGAGAGAGAAGGGGAGAGACATGGAGAGAGAGAGAGAGAGATAGAGAGAGAGAGAAGGGGGGAGAGAGAGAGAGAAGGGTTAGAGAGATGGAGAGAGAGAGAGAAGGGGAGAGACATGGAGAGAGAGAGAAGGGGAGAGAGATGGAGAGAGAAGGGGAGAGAGATGGAGAGAGAAGGGGAGAGAGAGAGAAAGGGAGAGAGAGAGAGAGAGAGAGAAGGGGGAGAGATGGAGAGACAGAGAGAGGGGGAGATGTTGAGGCTTGACAAGACAGAATCTTGAATTCACAGTAATGCTACTGACTTCCAATTCTACAACAGTTTCAAATCTCCTTTCTTCACCCAATAAATGTCCTCCCCAGAAACCCTATCCCTAGAAATGGTCATAAAACATTCCCAATTCATTACAGTAGTCCACTCCTGCAGACTGATATCTGAGTCTGGGGTAGCCCCTAGATGAGACAGAGAGACTGAGAGACACAAACAGAGACAGAAAGAGACAGTGAAAAGAGAACATTTGTGGTGTAAGAGAGATATAATGTGTCAGAAAGGGAGGGAGGGATAAACAGAGACACTCTGTCAGGCTGCTGTGTGTGTTGACACGCAGGCCACTGTCTCGGGGGGGAGAGGGGTAGTCTGAGGCTGCAGTCACGACACCCCTCAGCTGTCTGAGTCTGTTATAGACACACACACACACACAGACCTCTTCCTCATCTTGTACTCAAAGCACATCGCCTAGTTCCCAGGTCATCACATCGATCCCCCTGTCTTCTCCTCTCTCCTGCTTTCCATTGATTTTTGCCTTGCTTGCATCTGCCTCACTCTCTCCATTGTCCTTTCTCAGCCCTCTATCCTTGTCTTCCTCTCCTCCCTTGAGTCCAACCACCACCTCTGTGACTCCTCCCCTGATCCACCACCTCTGTGACTCCTCCCCTGAGCCACCACCTATCAGACTCCCTCTTCTCCCCTGAGCCACCACCTATCAGACTCCTCCCCTGAGCCACCACCTATCAGACTCCCTCTTCTCCCCTGAGCCACCACCTATCAGACTCCCTCTTCTCCCCTGAGCCACCATCTATCAGACTCCCTCTTCTCCCCTGAGCCACCATCTATCAGACTCCCTCTTCTCCCCTGAGCCACCACCTATCAGACTCCCTCTTCTCCCCTGAGCCACCACCTATCAGACTCCCTCTTCTCCCCTGAGCCACCACCTATCAGACTCCCTCTTCTCCCCTGAGCCACCATCTATCAGACTCCTCCCCTGAGCCACCATCTATCAGACTCCCTCTTCTCCCCTGAGCCACCTCCTCTCAGACTCCCTCTTCTCCCCTGAGCCACCATCTATCAGACTCCCTCTTCTCCCCTGAGCCACCATCTATCAGACTCCTCCCCTGAGCCACCACCTATCAGACTCCCTCTTCTCCCCTGAGCCACCATCTATCAGACTCCTCCCCTGAGCCACCACCTATCAGACTCCCTCTTCTCCCCTGAGCCACCACCTATCAGACTCCCTCTTCTCCCCTGAGCCACCTCCTCTCAGACTCCCTCTTCTCCCCTGAGCCACCACCTATCAGACTCCCTCTTCTCCCCTGAGCCACCATCTATCAGACTCCCTCTTCTCCCCTGATCCACCACCTATCAGACTCCCTCTTCTCCCCTGAGCCACCACCTATCAGACTCCCTCTTCTCCCCTGAGCCACCTCCTCTCAGACTCCCTCTTCTCCCCTGAGCCACCATCTATCAGACTCCCTCTTCTCCCCTGAGCCACCATCTATCAGACTCCTCCCCTGAGCCACCACCTATCAGACTCCCTCTTCTCCCCTGAGCCACCATCTATCAGACTCCCTCTTCTCCCCTGAGCCACCTCCTCTCAGACTCCCTCTTCTCCCCTGAGCCACCACCTATCAGACTCCCTCTTCTCCCCTGAGCCACCATCTATCAGACTCCCTCTTCTCCCCTGAGCCACCACCTAAGACTCCCTCTTCTCCCCTGATCCACCACCTATCAGACTCCCTCTTCTCCCCTGAGCCACCATCTATCAGACTCCCTCTTCTCCCCTGAGCCACCACCTATCAGACTCCCTCTTCTCCCCTGAGCCACCACCTATCAGACTCCCTCTTCTCCCCTGAGCCACCACCTATCAGACTCCCTCTTCTCCCCTGAGCCACCACCTATCAGACTCCTCCCCTGAGCCACCACCTATCAGACTCCCTCTTCTCCCCTGAGCCACCTCCTCTCAGACTCCCTCTTCTCCCCTGAGCCACCACCTATCAGACTCCCTCTTCTCCCCTGAGCCACCATCTATCAGACTCCCTCTTCTCCCCTGATCCACCACCTATCAGACTCCCTCTTCTCCCCTGAGCCACCACCTATCAGACTCCCTCTTCTCCCCTGAGCCACCTCCTCTCAGACTCCCTCTTCTCCCCTGAGCCACCTCCTCTCAGACTCCCTCTTCTCCCCTGAGCCACCATCTATCAGACTCCCTCTTCTCATGACTTAGAAAGGCACACACCTGTCTATATAAGGTCCCACAGTTGACAGTGCATGTCAGAGCAAAAACCAAACCATGAGTTCTGACTAAACTTGAAATATTGTTAATTATCAGGTTTCCTATTGAAATATTGAGTGCTAGGGTCTACACCAGAAGTTAATGGTTATCTGTAGGAGGAATGTAATGAGTAAAGGAAAGGCAGTCACATGTGGCAGGTACTGATAAGGATGGAGAGATGTGGTTTAGTGAGGAAGGGGGTCGAGGTCAGGTCACATTAAGGGAGAAGGAACAGTTTATGGCCTGCATCACTTCATTTCCTGCCTAGCAACAAAGATGAAATGTTTAGAGAGAAAGAGGACGTCACCCAAATTGGGGTATATATACTACCACTGGTGGAGCCATGTCTTTGTCTTATGCAGCTGTATGACCCAATGGGTGAATAAACTTGGTTTAAGCTTCACGAAGCGTCCGTGAGTTTTACTAGGTTAATTTAGAACCTAACACGTCGAAGGAATTGTTCGTAAAGTTCAGAGACAGGATTGTGTCGAGGCACAGATCTGAGGAAAGGTACCAAAACATTTCTGCAGCATTGAAGGTCCCCAAGAACACAGTGGCTTCCATCATTCTTAAATGGAAGAAGTTTGGAACCACCAAGACTCTTCCTAGAGCTGGCTGCCTGGCCAAACTGAGGAATCGGAGGAGAAGGGCCTTGGTCAGGGAGGTGACCAAGAACCCGATAATCACTCTGACAGAGCTCCAGAGTTCCTCTGTGGAGATGGGAGAACCTTCCAGAAGGACCACCATCTCTGCAGCAATCCACCAATCAGGCCTTTATGGTAGAGTGGCCAGACGGAAGCCACTCCTCAGTAAAAGGCACATGACAGCCCGCTCTGAATTTGCCAAAAGGCACCTAAAGACTCTCAGCCCATGAGAAACAAAATTCTCTGGTATGATTAAACTAAGATTGAACTCTTTGGCTTGAATGCCAAGTGTCACATCTGGAGGAAACCAGGCAAAGCTCATCACCTGGCCAATACCATCCCTACGGTGAAGCATGGTGGTGGCAGCATCATGCTGTGGGGATGTTTTTCAGTGACAGGGAGACTAGTCAGGTTTGAGGGAAAGATGAATGGAGCAAAGTACAGAGAAATCCTTGATGAAAACCTGCTCCAGAGTGCTCAGGACCTCAGACTGGGGCAAAGGTTCACCTTCCAACAGGACAATGACCCTCAGCACACAGCCAAGACAATGCAGGAGTAGATTGGGGACAAGTCTCTGAATGTCCTTGAGTTGCCCAGCCAGAGCCCGCACTTGAACCTGATCAAACATCTCTTGAGAGACCTGAAAATACAGCACGAGTCAAAGGTTTGGACACACCTACTAATTCCAGGATTTGTCTTTGTTTTTACTATTTTCCACATTGTAGAATAATAGTGAAGACATCAAAACTATGAAATAACACATATGGAATCATGTAGTAACCAAACAAGTGTTCAACAAATGTCACGGTTGTCGAAAGGAGGAGCGGACCAAAGTGCAGCGTGTGTGTCGTTCCACATTTTATTTACACTGTGAAACTATGCAATACATAAATAAACTGAATGATTAAAACAACAAATCGTGCCGCAGATGTGAAACATACACAGACTCAAAGATAATCTCCCACAAACCCAGGTGGGACAAACACCAACTTAAATATGACCTCAAATTAGAGACAACGATGACCAACTGCCTCTACTTGGAGATCATCTCAAACACGCCCTGACCTACTCTACCATAGAAAATAACAGCTTACCATGGTCAGGACGTGACAACAAATCAAAACATATTTTATATTTGAGATTCTTCAAAGTAGCCATCCTTTGCCTTGTGATGGCACACTGTGGTATTTCACCCAGTACATATGGGAGTTTATCAAAATGTGATTTGTTTTCAAATTCTTTGTGGATTTGTGTAATCTGAGGGAAATATGTGTCTCTAATATAGTCATACATTTGCAGGAGGTTAGGAGGTTGTGTTATTGACTGTACGTTTGTTTATGTGTAACTCTGTGTTGTTGTTTTTGTCGCACTGCTTTGCTTTATCTTGGCCAGGTCGCAGTTGTACATGAGAACTTGTTCTCAACTGGCCCACCTGGTTAAATAAAGGACTTGTTCTCAACTGGCCTACCTGGTTAAATAAAGGACTTGTTCTCAACTGGCCTACCTGGTTAAATAAAGGACTTGTTCTCAACTGGCCACCTGGTTAAATAAAGGACTTGTTCTCAACTGGCCACCTGGTTTAATAAAGGACTTGTTCTCAACTGGCCTACCTGGTTAAATAAAGGACTTGTTCTCAACTGGCCTACCTGGTTAAATAAAGGACTTGTTCTCAACTGGCCACCTGGTTAAATAAAGGACTTGTTCTCAACTGGCCACCTGGTTAAATAAAGGACTTGTTCTCAACTGGCCACCTGGTTAAATAAAGGACTTGTTCTCAACTGGCCACCTGGTTAAATAAAGGACTTGTTCTCAACTGGCCACCTGGTTAAATAAAGGACTTGTTCTCAACTGGCCACCTGGTTTAATAAAGGACTTGTTCTCAACTGGCCTACCTGGTTAAATAAAGGACTTGTTCTCAACTGGCCTACCTGGTTAAATAAAGGACTTGTTCTCAACTGGCCACCTGGTTAAATAAAGGACTTGTTCTCAACTGGCCACCTGGTTAAATAAAGGACTTGTTCTCAACTGGCCACCTGGTTAAATAAAGGACTTGTTCTCAACTGGCCTACCTGGTTAAATAAAGGACTTGTTCTCAACTGGCCCACATGGTTAAATAAAGGACTTGTTCTCAACTGGCCTACCTGGTTAAATAAAGGA
>NC_042982.1:39330151-39352651 GCF_901001165.1 Salmo trutta | reverse complement strand
CCATTTCCTTTTGTTTGTCCTTCTCCATGACCAAATGGCTCACTCACATTTCAGTAAGCTTCATTAGCATGACTGATCGTAGTATCTCTCTCTCTCTCTCTCTCTCTCTCTCTCTCTCTCTCTCTCTCTCTCCCTCTCTCCTCTCCATCTCTCCATCTCTCTCTCTCTCTCTCTCTCTCTCTCTCTCTCTCTCTCTCTCTCTCTCTCTCTCTCTCTCTCTCTCTCCCACTCTCTCTCTCTCTCTCTCTCTCTCATCTCGTTCGATTTCAGGTGGTATTGCTTCAGGAGACAGTGAGGAGAGAGTGTGAGGAGAGAGGGGAGCTGACCGCTGCTCTTACCCAAGCTAGAGAGCAGCTCCTGGTGCTACGACGCCAAGCCCCGCCCCTGGATCTCTCCCACCTCAAGGGCAAACACCCCCAGACAGACCTCCCACATTCCCAGACCAAAGTCAGACTGCCCCTCACCCGCTCCCTCACCCCCCAGCACACACTGAGACCCTCCCCCCCTTACACAGGCACGGGGGGGAGAGAAGGGGGAGGCGTGGGGAGGAATGTGGCATCCTGGCACGGTAGTGGGGGAGGAGTGGGGGAGAAAGGGAGAGGGGGAGAGAGAGGGGGGAACCTGCCCAAACTGAGGACCAGCAGTGAGGTCAAACACAGAGTTCATCTGGTGATGGGGAGGAAGGAGAGATCCTGAAACACACTGTGTTCCTCACACAGATATTTAGGAAAAGACATGAAACGTGCCGCACACACATATAGATGGTCACCTACACTCACAGGCACATGATACACTGTGGGCCGAGAATTCTGCTTCAATAAAGTTCACAGACACTCACACTCCATCCCAGAGACAAACACACTTGAGTTCACACACACATTCAAACAGCCTCCCTCAGTCAGTTTCAATGGCACGCAACAGCTTTCAAACAAACACACACTCACACTCCATCACGGGGCCAGGAGAGTAGAAGCATGACAGCACATCCCCTGCCACCCGCAGACACAAACAAAGGCCTGACATGCACTCACTGCAGCACGCACACACACACACACGCACGCACACACACACACACGCACACACACACACACGCACGCACGCACGCACGCACACACACACACACACACACACGGACACACTCGCATGCACATACACTCAATTTGTCTCAGAGCCTTCTCTGATACAGATGTGCTATAACTCACTCACACACACGCTAACGCTCAAACAGCATTGTCCCTCACATGGATGGTCTCACTCACACACACACACACACACACGCCTGTCTGAATATTGGTAGTGGAGCTATGGCACAGCTATGGACAGCAGTCACACACACATTGTCCTCCTGTGTGGTTTTGTGTGAAAGCATCCCATAATATCTATTGATGTTTTTTTGTGCGACTCTTTGCGTCGTTGTTCCTGGTGCTCACGTTCTCCCTCCAGATGCACTCCTGACCTTTCACCTCTCCTTTCATCTCCTCCTCCCCATCACCCTGCGGCCTCGCGCCTCACTTCCTGCTACCGTGACCTCCACTTCCTGAACCTCCTCTACCGCTCTTTGAAGAGGGCAGGTCTTTCAACACGGACCAGAGAGTTATAAACACACTGCTTGCCCTCTCTCCCTTGCTTTCTGTCTCTCTCTCTCTCTCTCTCTCTCTCTCTATTTTTCTCTCTCACTACCTTTTTGCCCCCATCTATCTCTTCCTTCCACCCTCTCTCTGCCAGTCTCCCTTTCTTCCTGTGATTGTGGGTATGTAATGGGTGGCCTTGTATGTACGTGTGTTTTGGGTGACCATGTCTCAGTGAGGGTGAGGGAGAGGGATGCAGTGTGAATGGACACTGCTGTTCCCACACTGGGGCAGTCCTACAAGGAAGGCCTTAGTCACTAAGGCCTGCTTAGGGAGCGGTCGAAATGTACACAACGGTTACTCAGAGGAAAATGGGGGAGGGTCATGCTATTTCAATTTCAGTCAGGGGGGTGTTTAGTGCCTTTCATTTAGTCCAGGGGAGGGTCATGTCATTTGTAATTGATTAAATGTCATATTACTCAGTGTTTATTTGCTTATTATATCTGGATGTGTGACCGATGCTGCCCCTCATCCCTGATTCTCTGCTGGGCGCGCAATATCAACTGTGCCTAGTGTGGTCGCAATCAAATGATCCCTTACCGATACTAGAGGTTATAGGCCTAGTCTATACGAAGAGCGCGCTCGGAGAAGGACAACGTTATATTGCTAAGAAAATGTACTTTCTTCCTGGGTTTTTGCGCTGCTGGGATGGTGTGAAACTTGGCTACACTGCATTACACTGCAATGGATAGGCTACACCAATCATGGGCCCTGGCCTGCCCTGCTCTGGCTGAGGAAAACTCTGCTGACCAATGGCTGTGCTGTGTATGGTGGCACTTCAGGAATCGAGTCAAAGGCTTCCTCCAAAAAATGTGTAATATCTGTGCACGCGGACTAGGCTAATTAATGTCCTGTTCAGTTTGAGAGGGAGAGTGTGAAGATGAGAAGACCTAATCAGTTGTTCAACTGAATACAGTCAACTGTGTCTTCCGCATTTACCCCTCTGAATCAGAGAGGTGCAGGGGGCTGCCTTCATCCACATCCACGTCTTCGTCGCCTGGGGAACAGTGGGTTAACTGCCTTGCTCAGGGACAGAGCAACAGATTTTGACCTTGTCTGCTCGGGGATTCGATCTAGCAACCTTTCGGTTAGTGGCCTAACACTCCTACACGCCAGGCTAGAAAACAGGAGGTAAGCTTTCTACTGATATAATTGATTTGAATAAAAACAATATGTTTTGTTGCCCATAATGAAGCTATTTATCAGCGTTATTGACCTCGCAATAAATCATATTCGAGTTATTTCCTTAACTTACATTACTATGAAGCGGCAGCAGATGCATGCTACTGAAAGGCTAATTCGAGAAGGTCCAATTAATTTGAACAGTTTTCATTTGACTTTGACTTTAGGCTACCAACAACACAAGGGCTCTGTGTTGGAACCTATGTCTTCCAATTCAAACAATAAGAAGTAGGCTTACCTGTTTGACAGAATAAATGATGCTTTATGCTAGAAACAAGATGTAAAATGCAGGAAAAAGGCATGACTCCGATGCTTATGGGATATCTTTGGTTTGTCTCTTTGACGTTCAGTGGCTGAGCTACAACCTTCTATAGCCGAGGAAACAAAACATTTACTTTGCTTGGGAAGTAATGTGCTATTCTGTCACTATCAATTGACATTCAACATTTCAACAGGCTATTAAACAACATACTAACTCTAAATCAGTCAGGAGCGAGCCATGTAGCCTAAGAATGAATTATTTAGGTTATATTATTATTATTTAAAGGATATAGCCTGCCATTTAACAATGAAGCATGAATCGTGAAGCGTTTGTGACACACTAGAAGCTGGCAGGAGCCGATACATTTCACATTTAGGGTGTATAAAATGAAATGTTAAATAATTATTTCATAGAATTAAATAATAATGACATGAAAAATACCTTATTAGTCTATAGTCATTCTACAGTGCCTTTGAATTCCCTTTTAGAAACACAGGTTTGTTTGGCCAGTCTTTGGTTTGAGGAACATGTGGTGAGCTATGCTTGCCTAGTTTGTTCATTTAGCCAAGCAGATGTTCTTATATTACCATGCCCTAATCACAGTCAATAAATATCTATTTCTAACAAAAATGTCATGGAATAAACTAAAATAAATTAGAAAATTAGAGTTTCCCAAAGCAAAAAAATTGTTACAAGTGCATATAGGCCTACCTAATGATATGCGGCTGCTGTGTTTAATTAAAAAAATATATATATTAAAACTTTTTGTCAAATTCATTGATGATCAGATACTTCAGTCTTATCTGGTTCTGTTGCACAACATTTTTACAGTTGATAACACTGTTCCAAACTTCGACTATCCTCTTATTTAGCAATAGCCTGTATAGAAGTCATAATGTCTCAGGTGCAATGGCATGCGCTCCTTCATTGTCATGCTCTGTTGTGGTATTGGAAAACATTGTGCTTGACCCCAGTCATGTCAAATGACGTAGACTTGCATGAAATGCGTTAATAAAAGGCCATTTTTTGTCGTTACAGTCCCATCGCTGCAACTCCCGTACGGACTAGGGAGAGGCGAAGGTCGAGAGCCATGCGTCCTCCGAAACACGACCCTGCCAAGCTGCACTGCGTCTTGACACACTGTTCACTTAACCCGGAAACCAGCTGCACCAATGTGTCGGGAAACCACCGTACACCTGGTGACCGAAGTCAGCGTGCATTCGTCCGGCCCGCCACGAGGAGTCACTAGAGCGCGATGGAACAAGGAAATCCCAGCCTGCCAAACCCTCCCCTAACCCAGACGACGCTGGGACAGTTTTGCGCCGCCTGATGGGTCTCCCGGTCACGGCCGGCTTGCGAAACAGCCTGGGATCAAACCCAGGTTTGTAGTGCCGCCTCGAGAACCGCTGCGCAACTCGGGAGGCCCTGCTTTTATTATAATGGAGATACCCCCTTGTCCACGGTGGTCTACAACTCCACAACCATCTGGATACTTTGCCATGTGATGCTTACAAAACGAAGAACTGTTTCTGAAGGCTCTGGTCTGTCCTAGGAGTGAGGGTAAACGGTATACATGCTCTCTGCTATACACTTTAGGTTTTCATTATTATTTTGGGCATATGGGAGGGCCACTTGTATTTTTTCAAGTGTTCAGGGGGGGATCGGGTAAAAATATATTATAAATAACGTAGTTCAACACAGTTGAAGACGTGAGGCACTCTGTGTGTGTGTTTTCATATGCTATTGTCATTGCAGAACAGGCATGCGCATGTGTCAATAGGGAATTGAAGTGTGTTGAGAGTTGATTCCGCCTACACACTTGTGAGGGAGTGATGTGTGTGTCTATGTGTGTGTGTGTGTGTGTGACTAACTCCTTGTTCGTCATCAGGGAGTCCCTAACCGCTGCTCCCCTACGTCTTTGTGGCCATTGTGGAATTCGCCGTCCCATGAGCCTTCACTCACCCATAATCAGTGTCACCCAGGCAACCAGAGAAAGAATGCTCAGTATTCACCGTGGTGACGCTGTAAGTGTGTGAGGTTGTGTAGGTGTTGGTTAATGACAATAAAACCTCTGTAGCATGTCGCTTAAGAGTGTGTGATTGTGAGTGCTGAATAATAAACTTCTTGGGTGTATGTCACTTGGATTAGTGTGTGTGTGTGTGTGTGTGTGTGTGTGTGTGTGTGTGTGTGTGTGTGTGTGTGTGTGTGTGTGTGTGTGTGTGTGTGTGTGTGTGTGTGTGTGTGTGTGTGTTGCTGTGTTCATGTGTAGGTTGTTGGATGAAAACGCCTCTTGGTGTGTGTACTGTAGCTCGGCTTCTCGCCTCTACAGCTGCTGTGTCCTAATAACAGGGCAACCACTGTTGGAGACGCGTCCACCTTAGTAACCACACATACGTACATTACCCATGCAACGTCACCCACTCATACAGCAGTGTGTAACCTTAGTAACCACACATATATACATTACCCATGCAACGTCACCCACTCATACAGCAGTGTGTAACCTTAGTAACCACACATACGTACATTACCCATGCAACGTCACCCACTCATACAGCAGTGTGTAACCTTAGTAACCACACATACATACATAACCCATGTAACGTCACACATTAAACAATATGCACAGCTGTACAATGTCAGGCCAGAACATGGCTCCCAGACACACACACACACAACTAACACCCACTGAACTACACACACAGCTGTACAACATCAGACCAGCACAGGGCTACCATCCAAGGTCACCGCTCTGGCTTCCCAGTACATACAAATAACCGTGTGTGTGGTTGTGTGTGTGTGTGTGTGTGTGTGTGTGTGTGTGTGTGTGTGTGTGTGTGTGTGTGTGTGTGTGTGTGTGTGTGTGTGTGTGTGTGTGTGTGTGTGTGTGAAAACAACTTTCTGTCACTGGATCCTAACATGCAACATTTTGTACCGGAGGCAGACGACTACGACCATCCACCATCCTCATCCATAACACCCCAGAACATCATCCTCATCCATAACACCCCAGAACATCATCCATAATACCCCGGAACACCATCTTCATCCATAACACCCTAGCAAAACAGAAACCTACTTGAAGGGAACAGCGCTCACTGTTACCCCTAGTGGCCGGTATCCACGTCATCTGCTGACGTCCTCAGGCATGGATGGACTTCTAATAGTGATTTGTATCATGGGTGGCCTGGCTGCACATTCACTGAGAAACCTCTCCATCTTCTGTACTGTGTCGCCCTCTACTGTCTACTATCCCTGTCCTGCATCTCACCATGAGCATTAGAATTATATAGTATTGCTTCTGTTAGTTTTTGCCTGAGGATTGACATTGGGGCCCCGGCCCAATATTGCTGATGTGTGAGACGATTGGAGAATTCTGTGTCCAACTCTCATCTTAGAGGCATTGTGCTCGAAGAACAAAATGGCTGTCATTCCTTCTGTCAAGCTGTCAGATTGACTTTCATCATGCATTGGCAGAGCAACCTCTGTGCTACCTGTTGACTTCTAATATCCAGAGTTATGATATAGGGCTATGATATAGAGTTATGATATAGGGTTATGATATAGGGCTATGATATAGGGCTATGATATAGGGTTAAGATATAGGGCTAAGATATAGGGTTATGATATAGGGCTATGATATAGGGCTAAGATATAGGGCTAAGATATAGGGCTATGATATAGGGCTATGATATAGGGCTATGATATAGGGCTAAGATATAGGGCTATGATATAGGGCTATGATATAGGGTTATGATATAGGGCTAAGATATAGGGTTAAGATATAGGGCTGTGATATAGGGTTATGATATAGGGCTAAGATATAGGGCTAAGATATAGGGCTATGATATAGGGTTATGATATAGGGCTATGATATAGGGTTATGATATAGTGCTAAGATATGGGGCTAAGATATAGGGTTAAGATATAGGGTTATGATATAGGGTTATGATATAGAGCTAAGATATAGGGTTATGATATAGGGCTATGATATATAGGGTTAAGATATAGGGTTAAGATATAGAGCTAAGATATAGGGTTATGATATAGGGCTATGAGATAGGGCTAAGATATAGGGTTAAGATTTCGGGTTATGATATAGAGCTAAGATATAGGGTTAAGATATAGGGCTATGATATAGGGCTATGAGATAGGGTTAAGATATAGGGCTAATATATAGGGCAGGCCTCAAGTACTATAGTAGATTACAGCTCTCAACTGATTATACAAATCACTCATAAATAAATGAACAAATAAACTGAAAAGGTAACCAACTGGTAAAGGTAAACAGTCTGTCTGTCAGGGGAATACCTGGAGAACTACAACATCCATCAGTAAATGGTAACCATCTACACCTCAAAGGCATTGCATAGGATTATGGATTTTCTCCAATGAATCTATACTTTTTCTCTCTTTTCCCCTGTGATTCTACGAGACATCAGATGATAGAAAAGTAAGGAGGAAACCGTCAGGATAACTTAGAAAACTGATAGGAGTAGATATACTTTAAAACATGCCTAGACAGCTCTATTCCGTTCGGCTGTGGTCGGAGTTTAAATACCAACATTACAGGTCTCCCATGGTAGGTGCAAACAACACCTCCTCTAACTGCTTCTGGCTGAGAAGAAAGAACACCTTGTGCGTCTTCTGATGGAAGCGGTGAGGAACCTGCCAACCCCTGACAGCTAAATGGATGTGCATAGAGGAACGTTCTATCTCCACTTAGCTGTTCAATGGGCACAATCTGTTGAATGAATAATCTGTTTATTTCAGCCTGTATGTTACTGGAGATGGATAGCAGTACAAAGGCAGATTGGGAAGATACTTGTCTACCCACCTACGCACCCACACAGCATTACAGCCAAGTTGCCAACTCACACTCCACATAACCAACAATAAATCATGGAAATGAAAAGTGGAAAACAGCATGGAGTTTACTCTACCTAATCTTATTGTGTGTGTGTGTGTGTGTGTGTGTGTGTGTGTGTGTGTGTGTGTGTGTGTGTGTGTGTGTGTGTGTGTGTGTGTGTGTGTGTGTGCGTACGTGTGTGCGAGAGAGAGAGAGGTGAGAGAGAGATGTGTGAGAGAGAAAGAGAAGAGAGAGAAAGAGAGGTGAGAGAGAGATGTGTGAGAGAGAAAGAGATGTGACAGGAAAAGATGTGAGAGGGAGAGATAGAGATGTGAGAGGGAGAGAGAGATGTGAGAGGGAGAGATAGAGATGTGAGAGGGAGAGATAGAGATGTGAGAGGGAGAGATAGAGACGTGAGAGGGAGAGATAGAGATGTGAGAGAGAGAGATAGAGATGTGAGAGGGAGAGATAGAGACGTGAGAGGGAGAGATAGAGACGTGAGAGGGAGAGATAGAGATGTGAGAGGGAGAGATAGAGATGTGAGAGGGAGAGATAGAGATGTGAGAGGGAGAGATAGAGATGTGAGAGGGCAGGGATGTATGCTGTGATCTGATATAGTATACTCTGTACTTTTCCCTTTAGATGGTGTCTGCACCAGGGCGGACTGCAATCAGTCAGCTAAATACACTAACACTGTATTTCTTTCATGGAGGACTGGTTTGAATTGTGAGGATGATCACACCATTTATTTTCATCATGCTAAATCTATTGGTTTTCTACCCAAAGTTGCAAAGAAAATGTTGGGATCTATTTAATAAACACAGGAGACCAGCAAAATGGATTTTAAAAAAGTGTGGGGGTATAGCAGGAACAGCGGCATCTAGTGGTCAAAACGTACAAGCGACTTCAGTGACTAATTTCTCTGAACAGGGATGAAAAAACATCACAGATTCACAGGGAATACATTAAATAGTATGGAGAAGCAATATTCCAAGCCTTAACTTCATACTACTTGTCTAACATAGAGAACTGATACTGGTTGTTGGTGTTGGATTGGCATAGGGTGTGGGGGTCTGTAGGTAGCTTTTGAAATTTAGGGGGGGGGGAATTCCTCATGTCTTGCTCATTGGTAGGAAGAAGTTTATTGAATATTATCTGAATCCTATCAATTAAAATGGCCAATTTGGGTGCAATCATTTAGCTTCATTGTTCAGAGATAAAAGTATATTTCAACTAAATGTTTTAGGAATGCTAATCATATATGTTACTAACGACATAAACAATTTCAGAACAATCTGAGATGGTGAGTGTCATGGCTTGCTGAAATGACATGGAATGACTCTAGAACTGACTACCCTGCACCTCAAATGTTCTACCAAAGACGTTTCAATTTGTGGTTCTACTGCAGTGTATTCACTAAGAACCACACAGGATTCACTGGTGAGCGCTTGAAGCGGAAGCACTGTTCTGTCTGACTGCTATCATGCCAGGAAGAGGACGGAAGTCTCCAACCTGCTGCCTTTTGACACATCGTTGCGGTGTATGACGGGCGGATGGATATGTTCCAACGCTGTACAAAGAAAGAGTTCCCAGAATCATCGTCATTGGGAAATTCCAGACAGTTCCCAAAAGCTTGCTAATTGTCCCTTGCATCACCTATTCCCATGGGATTATATATCAAAATGTATTCACAATTATATGACTAATAGTATAGCCTATCGTGTACAAAAAGCCGTAAGGCACTTCAGCAAAATGTATGATTGCTTGGAACTATTTATTTATTGTCACATAAAGTCCCGCGTATGTACACTGTTCGTAGTTCGACCGTGCGCTTACGTCATCGATTTGTTCTGCTATTTCCTTTTCTCGGTGGTTGAAGCTGTTCTCTGCCGCGTTGTTGTGTCGTTTACTGCTTTCATTTGTGACGAAGATGGCCGCTGGTCCCCTCTCCGCTGTCCCTAACACATCCACGAACAATGATGGGATCCTTATCGGCGACAGAGTTTATTCTGAAGTTTACCTCACTATCAGCAACTCTCTTATACCAGAGGAAAGGCTTCAGCCAACCCCGTCTATGCTCGATGGCCTCGACCTGCACACGGAGACGGACCTCCGTATCCTGGGTTGCGAGCTAATTCAATCGGCTGGTATTCTTCTACGCTTGCCACAGGTAAATATTCAAAATAAACATCCAGTACCGTCATCTTATGAAACAAAAGTACTATAGCTGGTGTTTGTTTAACTCGCATCTTTGTTTATATAACCCGTCAAAATAAGGCCAAGCAAGGCCGGGAAATGCCCAAGCCAAGGCTAACGTTAGCTCACAACTAACTAACTTATTTTTTAGGATAATCTGGTAGACTAATTTAGTCAATTTGTCGAATCATGTGTATAACAGTGTTATTTAGCGCAATAATCAGTTACAATTGTAACTTATTTGAATAAGTCGTTGATTTAAACGTGTGCTGCGCTTACTAACGACAGCGGTATAACATCGGTGGCGGTGGGATGACAAGAACAAAATGGCGGATATCTATTTTTGAATTACATTTTAACGTTACATGGAACTGTCGTATTAATGTATTGTTCTTTACATTACAGGTGGCAATGGCTACGGGTCAAGTTCTTTTTCATCGTTTTTTCTACTCAAAATCATTTGTCAAACACAGTTTTGAGGTAAGCCAAGTTGTCTATCTCGGCAAAATTAGCAGTACAACATTAGCTAGTTTAGCAACGGCACCGGGTGGTGTGTGTAGAGAACGTTTCCGTTGGCGGCCATATTGTAATTTACACTAGCGTAGCTGGTTTGTGGCACGTAACCAGGCCTGTTTTGAAACTATTTCATAGTCATTGCAGCTAGCTAGTCACTTTAGCTGACGTTATCATTGCAACGCCTCAGGGTAATGTTTGTGTTTTGCTAGCTAACCACATCTAGCAACATACTGTAAACCTTGTTATGCTTGTGTCCCCAGATTGTTGCAATGGCCTGTGTCAACTTGGCTTCCAAGATCGAGGAAGCGCCACGACGATTCAGAGACGTCATCAATGTTTTTCACCATTTAAAACAGAGTCATAGAGGCAAAAGGTAAGCATCCATATAGAAACTATCCTTTGTTTCTGTCGGTCTTACATCTCTTTTAATTGTATGTTAACCATTTGTGAAAAATGCAAGTATATTCATCTTGCATTATATTAATTAGTAACTATGTTTTTTAGTATCTTGTGTGATGATGCTGTGATGTATGAATGTGAAAAAATGCCCTTCTGTTGATCCATGCTCTCTAAACCATACTCTAAAACGTTTCAGTTTCCTCATCTCTGATCAATGGTAGTTACAACATTGTATTCACAGCTACATACATAGACAAGTAGATCAGTGGAAGGTGATATATATTAGCACCTCTAACCTAAATAACTGTTGGTTGCCAAGAGAGAACTACTAGGCACCAGAAGACAGGACACACTGCTAGACGAGTGTGTCTTTGACCAGAATAATCTGTTCAGTTCCAATTCTAAGGCTGTGGTATTAACTTGGGTTCTCTTTTCCCTTGCAACCAACTAACAGCGACCAGCTACATTTACCAAAGCCTGGGTGATGTGGAATGGTACGTAGAGATGAAGCAGTCGGCATGACAACCATGAGCGAGGTGTCACCCCTCCCCTGGGAGACGCCCGTGGTGTGAGTCACTGCGGTGCACTGGGATCGGGGAGGACAGGTTGGCCGCAGGTCCTAGGCTGGGAGCCTTGGACTCCTTTGTCTCAGTCTAAGCTTTTGGTGTTTGCGGACCCTCTGGTAACGTAGCTCAAACACTACATACTGTGTGTACTACAGAGCAACCTCCCTCTTTCACCAAATGGCATTCATGGCTTTTACAGAAATATCACTATCTTTTCCCCCTTAGAACATTTGCACAATTGTTCACATGCACTACTTTCCTATCTAGATGTAATATTGAGGAGATGTAATACATTTAAAAGCTGGGTGGGTTAAGTTTTAATGTAGATACGTCACCTGTAATTGATGGACATAAGCAGGGCTTTCCAGACTCTTTTTTTTTTTTTTTTTTTAAGAGGATTGTTTGGAAATTGACAATGGTATGCTAAACTGAACAGTCAGGGTTTGGAGTAGCTATAACCCATTACATCTGCTGCCTGACTGCAGCTTGTGTAGTAGCTTAGAAACATGAACTGTTCATGTCATCCTGGCTAGACTACCACTGAAGTAAGGGAATTAGTAAATACAAACGTGCTTTTGTGAAGACAAAGTAGACTGCCATGACATGCACGTTTTAATAGCAAATTTGGTCATGTTTGATCTGCTAACTGTTCGGTTAGAAAATGTATTAAGTTCTGACAGATCTAGTGTCCAGAAGTATTAGCTACAGTCATGTTACTCACATGTCATATCAGAGGACCAGATGGGTACGGTCATGTTGCTACCTTGTCATATCAGAGGACCAGATGGGTGCGGTCATGTTACTCCCATGTCATATCAGAGGACCAGATGGGTACGGTCATGTTACTACCTTGTCATATCAGAGGACCAGATGGGTACGGTCATGTTGCTACCATGTCATATCAGAGGACCAGATGGGTACGGTCATGTTACTCCCATGTCATATCAGAGGACCAGATGGGTACGGTCATGTTGCTACCATGTCATATCAGAGGACCAGATGGGTACGGTCATGTTACTACCTTGTCATATCAGAGGACCAGATGGGTACGGTCATGTTGCTACCTTGTCATATCAGAGGACCAGATGGGTACGGTCATGTTTCTACCTTGTCATATCAGAGGACCAGATGGGTACGGTCATGTTACTACCTTGTCATATCAGAGGACCAGATGGGTACGGTCATGTTGCTACCTTGTCATATCAGAGGAACAGATGGGTACGGTCATGTTGCTACCTTGTCATATCAGAGGAACAGATGGGTACGGTCATGTTGCTACCTTGTCATATCAGAGGAACAGATGGGTACGGTCATGTTGCTACCTTGTCATATCAGAGGACCAGATGGGTACGGTCATGTTGCTCCCATGTCATATCAGAGGACCAGATGGGTACGGTCATGTTGCTCCCATGTCATATCAGAGGACCAGATGGGTACGGTCATGTTACTACCTTGTCATATCAGAGGACCAGATGGGTACAGTCATGTTACTCCCATGTCATATCAGAGGACCAGATGGGTACGGTCATGTTGCTACCTTGTCATATCAGAGGACCAGATGGGTACGGTCATGTTGCTACCTTGTCATATCAGAGGACCAGATGGGTACGGTCATGTTGCTACCTTGTCATATCAGAGGACCAGATGGGTACGGTCATGTTACTACCTTGTCATATCAGAGGACCAGATGGGTACGGTCATGTTACTACCTTGTCATATCAGAGGACCAGATAAAAATGCTACCACTCTTGTATTTCTGATGTGGGGTCCTTAATCTCCTGTAGACTGATCTGCCAGTTTTGAATGGATCGTTAGATCCGTGCTGCATTAGTGCAACGTTTTTTTTATTTATTTATCTGGGTTAACAGAGATGATGGGGTCCTTTACATACTTCCTAGTGTATAAATAAAGTATACATCAATCTGTTTTTACACACAATATGAGTATAGACGGAGATGACCAAAATCCCTTAGTCCATTTTCTTACAAATGGTGTTTTTAAGTACGTGTTTTGTAAGTAATCGTAATGTAGGCCGTGCCTGAAATATTTTCTTTCCATAACATGGTGAAAGTGCATGTTTTGCTTGTAAGGCTTCTTAGTTGGGTGACTGAAGTCAGGGTAGTCCAGGTTATTCCATTACAAGGGGAAGAACTGAATGGGTAGTCCAGGTTATTCCATTACAAGGGGAAGAACTGAATGGGTAGTCCAGGTTATTCCATTACAAGGGGAAGAACTGAATGGGTAGTCCAGGTTATTCCATTACAAGGGGAAGAACTGAATGGGTAGTCCAGGTTATTCCATTACAAGGGGAAGAACTGAATGGGTAGTCCAGGTTATTCCATTACAAGGGGAAGAACTGAATGGGTAGTCCAGGTTATTCCATTACAAGGGGAAGAACTGAATGGGTAGTCCAAGTTTTTAACCATCTTGTTTGGTGATGTTTCTGTTGATATTTCTGTGAAAGCTGTGATGCATGGTGACTTGCGGTAGACATGGATCAGTGTAACTCAAAAGCTTCCACTGAAATCACAGGAGTCAAACCCCCTAAAAATAAACCATTTGGGCCTGTTGCTTTTAGTTGGTTGAAGGGGGAAAGAGAACCAGTCAAAGAAAGCAGAAGGGTGCTTTCTTTCTGTTTTTTGAGGGGGGAAACATTTTTGGTTATTTTCATTCTTTTGTAAAGCAGGAGTGCAAGTTCATTGATTCTTGATCAGAACTACATTAATACCAAAAACCAAGTGATCAAAGCTGAGCGGAGAATCCTGAAGGAGCTGGGCTTCTGTGTACACGTCAAGCATCCGCACAAGGTGAGTCCCAGTTACATCGCTCAGAATACACATACAGTGCAACTGTAGACCCAGCCGGTGCTATTCTTGCTCAAGTCACAGCTACTTTTATCTCAACACTAGCATTAGGCCAACCTATTAGACTACACTAACACTACTACAATTAAGGCTGTGATAGTTTGCGTGACGCACATGACAGCTGTAGTTGTGGTGTTCTAGAACATTCTCATCTCAGTACAGCCTGGTGGTTTGCATTCTGCCACACCTGGGGATTGTGAAACCGTGTTGATTATTGCATAATGTCAACTGGTCTTCTTCCAGATCATCGTCATGTACCTGCAAGTCCTGGAATGTGAGAAGAATCAGACTCTGGTCCAGACCGCCTGGTAAGTACATGGCCTGTACCCTAACTAACCCAGTGCCCTACGTCACAAACACCTGCTGTATTACAGTCTGCCTCCACCCTCTGTAACCTCTATTCTCTGATGGATTCATTAGTGTCTTATTGAGACCTGTTTGTTTTCCTCTTGTCCATGCATGGCTATTTCTAGTCTATGATTCTGGTGCCCAGGGAACTCAGTTTAACTTTGTCCTTTCTCTCTACTCTTTGATTAAAGGGTAGTCCATGCTGGTAAGTCTCATAAAGAACCTCTGAACTCTGCTCCTCCAACCACATGACCTCAGGAGCGCCCCCATTGGCTGGCTGCCCTTCTCGGAGACAGCCAATCCAGTGAGAGCTCTCTGCCGAGATTCACTGAAGGGGGCGGGCCTTTCCCAACTGCCGACAACGTCTTGTTTTCTCTTGGGGTGTCCAGAAGGATTTGTATTTTTGGGGTTTTGCTTCCTAGGTTGAAGTTGTATAATTTTTTTCTAGATAGCTATATAGATAACTATTGCATTCTACTTTATTTTTTTTTCTAGTTTACTTGCTCTAGATTTGACGTAAACATATCCTGAAGTATTTTTTTTGACTCAACCGTTTTCTGGGTATGCCTTTTTGATGCAGTAGTTAAAGTGTACTGTTGAACTGTCTATTTGATTTTCCCAAACTGACGTGGTCTCCAGACATGTCTTACAGGCTGATCCTGCTCAGGCTTTGTCTCCAAGGACCTGTCTCGTCACCCATCAATATCCACCGGCCACTTTTTGCAGTAATCTATCAGTAGTCCACCAGTCCAAAGTTCAAACCCTCAGCAAGTCTAGGGAAGCCTGTTCTGGGGGACCCCTGTGTGAGCTGGTTTTCTGAATATTGTTTAATTGATCTGAAATCATGACAGACCACTTTTTTTATTTATTGAACCTTTTATTTAACTAGGCAAGTCAGTTAAGAGCAAATTATTATACAATGACTGCCTACCCTTGCCAAAGCCTCCCTTAACACGGACAACGCTGGGCCAATTGTGCGCTGCCCTATGCCAGTCACACTCCAGGACTGGCTCGGAGTGGCTAAATGTAGTCAGACTATTCAGAGAAGCCCAGTTTAGATTTCAATGTGTTTATTTTTTGTTGTCAGTAAACTAGGTTTTGCATATCATCCCAAGCTTCCATTAAATCCTGAAGGGGATATGTTTTGGGTGGGTAGGGGTTCTACCAGCAGTGTTCTGTTCTGTCACCCCCCCCCCCCCCCCCATCTTTCTGTTTCACTTTGTCTGTCTGACTGCTCGCTAGATGACAAAACCATCAGTCAGAAATGTCCATTGTCTGTCGGTCAGATGTTTCCATGTGTTGCCTGAGCTATAGCTTTATCAGGGTCACTGAAACTCTGACAACTAGCTGCAACTAGAATCCCACTTTAAACACAACTTGAACCCTGTTACCTGACATAACAGCATTGTGTAGGCCTTTTGATGGGACTTGAAGTTGAAAGCTATGTAGAGATGATATCTTAACTAGAGTGCAGCATGCCATGCCATCCCACAGCTCTAGTCTGACCTGTCCAATCTCATCCTTCAGCTGTGGTTAAGGGAAACTTCCATCTCTCCTCTCAGCCAAGAGATGAGTTGTTGCCTCTATGGCTGCATTCTACTAAAGGGCTGCAGTATATGTCTGATGACCTCGGTCTGCTCTGCATTCACCTTCAGTTTGCATGCGCACTTTCCAAAGACATTTGAGTAATAGGACGCATGTCCACCTCTGAAATAGGACTCCAGTGGTTTTCATTTCTCTGGACATCATATTGTTACGGTAAGGAGCTGTGGGCTTTAACCCCGTCTGCGCCGTCCTGTGTGCAAGGTTTCACCTGTGACGCTGCATGTCCAGCTCAACACCAACATGGATGTACCTGAGAGAGAGGTAGCAGGACAAAGATAAACTAGAGTCTCCATACTGTTAGCCTATTACTATTTCAGATCAATAACTGTCTTTTATTGGCGTGGTCACCAACTGTGGTCCTCTAGAGCTACAGTTTGCAGGCTTTTGTTTCACCCCAGCACTAACACATGGTTCAAGTATTTAATGGTCAAGCTGGAACAAACCTGCACCCCTGTAGCTGTTGAGAACCAGCTGGTGACAGCCCAGACCACTGATATGGGCTGTTTGGGAGGAGATGGTGCTATGTTTCTGTATGTTGCTTGTGTCTTGTAGGAACTACATGAATGACAGCCTCAGGACCAATGTGTTTGTGAGGTTCCAAGCTGAAACTATCGCCTGTGCCTGCATCTACCTGGCTGCCAGAGCTCTGCAGGTACCGTTGGATTGGTCTTCTCCCCATCTCTAGTCTTCCACTTTTCCCACCAACATCTCTCCTGTAACAGGAGGAGTCTCTTAACCAGTGTTTCCTACCCATCCCGTTGAATGACCCCATTTTGTAGCATTTTTATTTAACTAGGCAAGTCAGTTAACCTCCCTGGGCAAGGTGGGACGTTTGCGTGCCACCTAGTCAACAGCCAGTGGAATCGCGTGGCGCGAAATACAAATACCTCAAAGATGCTATAACTTCAATTTCTCAAACATATGACTATTTTACAACATTTTAAAGACAAGACTCTCGTTAATCTAACCACACTATCCGATTTCAAAAAGGCTTTAACAGCGAAAGCAAAACATTAGATTATGTCAGGAGAGTACCCTGCCAAAAATAATCACACAGCCATTTTCAAAGCAAGCATATATGTCACAAAAACCAAAACCACAGCTAAATGCAGCACTAACCTTTGATCTTCATCAGATGACACTCCTAGGACATTATGTTATACAATACATGCATGTTTTGTTCAATCAAGTTCATATTTATATCAAAAACCAGCTTTTTACATTAGCATGTGATGTTCAGAACTAGCATACCCACCGAAGACTTCCGGTGAATTTACTAAATTACTCAAGATAAACGTTCACAAAATACATAACAATTATTTTAAGAATTATAGATACAGAACTCCTTTATGCAATCGCAGTGTCAGATTTTAAAATGGCTTTTCGGCGAAAGCACATTTTGCAATATTCTGAGTACATAACCCGGCCATCACAGGCTAGCTAATTTGACACCCACCAAGTTTGGCCCTCACCAAACTCAGATTTACTACAAGAAGAATAGGATTACCTTTGCTGTTCTTCGTCAGAATGCACTCCCAGGACTTCTACTTCAACAACAACAGTTGTTTTGGTTCCAAATAATCCATAGTTATATTCAAATAGCTCTGTTTTGTTCGTGCGTTCAGGTCAGTATCCGAAGGGTGACGCGCAAGTGCATTTCGTGACAATTAAAAAAATATATATATATTCCATTACCGTACTTCGAAGCATGTCAAACGCTGTTGAAAATCAATTTTTATGCTATTTTTCTCGTAAAATAGCGATATTATTCCAACCGGGCGACGTTGTATTCATTCAAAGGCTGAAAGAAAAAAAATGGATAATTCTCATGAACGCGCATCTCCAGTGTCACTGTTCCCAGCCTGACCACTCACAATCTCCTGCTGTTTTTCGCCCAGAGACAGGAGAGACGTCATTCCACTTTCTGGCGCCTTCTGAGAGCCAATGGGAGCCTTAGAAAATGTCACGTTACAGCAGAGATGCTGTATTTTCGATAGAGATGCCACAGAAGGAGAACAAATTGTCAGACAGGGCACTTCCTGTATGGAATCTTCTCAGGTTTCGGCCTGCCATATGAGTTTTGTTATACTCAGACACCATTCAAACAGTTTTAGAGTGTTTTCTATCCAAATCTACTAATTATATGCATATTCTCGTTTCTGGGCAAGAGTAGTAACCAGTTTAAATCGGGTATGTTTTTTATCCGGCAGTGCAAATACTGCCCCCTAGCCCCAACAGGTTAAGAACAAATTCTTATTTTCAATGACGGCCTAGGAACAGTGGATTAACTTCTTGGGGCTGTGTGGGACGTTAGCGTGCCACCCGTGGCGCACCCTATCAACAGCAGGTGCATTTCAAGAGCGGCAAATTTGAAACCAAATAAATGTCAAAATTCTAATTTCTCAAACATACAACTAACTTACACCCTTTGAAAGATAAACATCTCCTTAATCTAACCACGTTGTCCGATTTCAAAAAGGTTTTACGGGGAAAGCATAAAGTTAGGTTATGTTAGGAGAGTACATTGACAATAGCTGTGTGTAATGTATTGTCGATTCAAAGACAGGCGTCACCAAAACCATAAAATCAGCTAAAATTATGCACTAACCTTTTACAATCTCCATCAGATGACACTCCTAGGACATTATGTTAGACAATGCATGCATTTTTAGTTCTATCAAGTTCATATTTATATCTAAAAACAGCGTTTTACTATGGCGTTGATGTTCAGGAAATCGTTTCCCTCCAATACCGGCAGTCAAGTCATGACAACAAAATAATGAATTAATATTAGAAAACATTGGTAAAATATTATTGTCATTCAAAGAATTATAGATTTACATCTCTTGAACGCAATCGACTTGCCATATTTAAAATTAACTTTCCTGGGAAATCACACTTTGCAATAATCTGAGCACTGCGCCCAGAAAAATACGCATTGCGATACAGACTAACCGCCATGTTGGAGAGATCTAAAATCGAAAATACTATGTAAATAATCCATTACCTTTGATTCTCTTCATCAGATGTCACTTCCAGGAATACCAGGTCCATAACGAATGTAGTTTTGTTCAAAAAAGCTCATCATTTATGTCCAAAAAGCTCCGTGTTGTTAGCACATGATCTAAGCCAGCCGGACTTCACTTCACGAACGGAAAAAATATATTTACGTTCGTTCAAACATGTCAAACGTTGTATCGCATAAATCATTAGGGCCTTTTTTAACCAGAACATGAATAAAATTCAAGGCGGACCATTGGGTTCTCTTTTAAAACGTTTCGGAATGAGAGTACGCACCATCAACTCGCGCGCCAGGTGTCTAATGGGCCATCACCGTTCCAAGGCTCTTCTTCAGTCAGATCTCAGAGTAGAAGACTCAAAACACTTTGTAAAGGCTGGGGACATCTTGTGGAAGCAATAGGAAGTGCCAAAACATTCCTCACCCCCTTTGTTTTTCAATGGTATAGGCTTAAAGCCAATTCAACACATCAGGTATCCACTTCCTGTCAGAATCTGTCTCAGGGTTTTGCCTGCCATATGAGTTCTGTTATACTCACAGACACCATTCAAACAGTTTTAGAAACTTTAGGGTGTTTTCTATCCATATATAATAAGTATATGCATATTGTAGTTACTGGGTAGGATTAGTAACCAGATTAAATCGGGTACATTTTTTTTTATCCAGCCGTGAAAATACTGCCCCCTATACCCTAACAGGTTAACTGCCTTGTTCAAGGGCAGAACGACAGATTTTTACCTTGTCAGCTCAGGGATTCGATCTTGCAACCTTTCGGTCGTTAACTAAGTGCTCTGTGTCTGTAGATGCCTCTCCCATCCAGACCTCACTGGTACCTGCTGTTTGGAGCCACAGAGGAGGAGATCAAGGATATCTGTATCACCACCCTCAAACTCTACACCAGGAAGAAGGTACATAATCATCCCCTAAATCTTCTAGCAACCCTGGAACCATGATTGTGTTCCTCCATGCACCCTCCTGCTCTAACATAATCCACCACACAGTACCTTCTTAACCCCTCTCTCTGTCTCTCTCTCTCTCGACCAGCCGGACTATGACCACCTGGAGAAGGAGGTGGAGAAGAGGAAGATGTCTCTGCAGGAGGCCAAGCTGAAGGCTAAAGGGCTGAACCCTGATGGGACCCCAGCTCTGTCCAACCTGGGAGGCTTCTCACCCGGATCCAAACCCTGTGAGTTTACTTTACCATAGCTGTCACTTTAAGGCCCCAGTTGACCATAGCTGTCCAATTTAAGTAAGTGGTCAAGTCATCATAGATAAGTACTTTTTTTTTCTCTTTTTATTAACACAGTAGTACAATAATATTCTATTTCTTAACGTGGACCACCCAGTCTAAAGACATGTTATGTGTTCCCCAGGTTCTCCCAACGTAGTGAAGGTGGAAGATAAATCGCCCAACCCCCAGGCTCTCAAACCTGTAAAGAAAGAGCCAGACAGCAGAGCCCAGGGCTCCAAGAGCCCACACAACGGGTGAGGAACACCTACACACAGCAGGGCCTTTCGTTCGGGAAGAAAAGGGCTTTTATTTTCCCATTTTAAGCAGACACCCCTGATGGAAATGTAACGTTTCATCTCTCCTTTCTTTCTCTCTGTCAGGCTGAGGAAGGAGGCTAAGATTGGGAGGAACAGCAGGAGTAGGAGTGGATCTCGTTCCAGAACTCGCTCGCGATCACGCTCCCCACGCAGACAGTAAGACTTTAGTACTTCATTCATTGTCTGCTTTACTGTGGTACTTTACAGCCAGTTTACTGTGGTACTTTACAGCCAGTTTACTGTGGTACTTTACAGCCAGTTTACTGTGGTACTTTACAGCCAGTTTACTGCGGTACTTTACAGACAGTATTTTACAACCAGTGTCACACTCGCATGTAGTAATATTCAACTGGAGACCAGTCTTAACTCTATTCTTTACTCTCTTCAGTTACAACAGCCGGCGAAGTCGTTCTGGGACCTACAGTTCTCGTTCTCGCAGTCGGTCTCACAGCCGCAGCCCCTCACCCCGACGCCATCCGTCCTCCCCCCTCCTCCTCCCACACCTCAAGCCAAAGCCCGGCCACCATGGCAACATCGACCCCAAGCCATCGAGTCGTCATAGCAGCGGCGGGGGGGCTCACAAGAGGAAGAGGTCAAGGTCGCGCTCTGCCAGCAAAGGAGAGAGGGAACGGGAGAGAGGGAGAGAGCGGGACAGAGACCGCAGCACATCGGACCTCTCTTCGGCCAAGAAGCACAAGCACGAGAGGGGTGGGGCTGGGGGAGGACATCACCGTGGAGACAGGAGGGAGCGGTCCAGGTCGTACGACCGAGAACGAGAAAGGGCGCGCACCCACAAGACCAAACGCCATAGCAGCAGCAGTGGTGGACACTCAGGGCACGGACGTCATCGCCGCTGAACCAGGGGCAGGAGTCCCCTCTCCTTAATGCAGTTTTGTGTTCTGCTTTCCCACAATCCTCCTTTTCAAACCTGTTTTAATTGACATGTAAATGCTGGACTTGGGGACAACATATTTACAGTGTAAAGATGGTTAAAACTGCTGATTTAGTGACAAAGCTTTGATTTATAAAAGCGACTCTTCAGTGGAAAAAGGAATGAATGCGTGTACAACAAAATAATAATTCAGGAAAGACCTCAAGACTTTGTGGACTGAAGGAAGTGACTACCCGGTTCTGTTTGTTTGATCTAAAGCAGTGTTCTGTACAGATTGCAAAGGACTACTGGGCTTCTCTAGAAACAGGCTGTATGTTTTTACAGCTGAATGCAGACTCTTGATTTCAGAACCTTTTTAGGATCGTGGTGAATTTGTTACACTGGTTTTTAGTCTGCACGTGTTCATGTCTGATTTTTACTTAATAAAAAAAAGACAATGACAATTTGACTCCACTTCTCTTTTGTAACACTAGACTACAGGTCATGAAAAGCTGCAATAGGCAGCGTTCACACAGGGAGCCCAATTCTGATCTTTTCCTCTAATTGGTCTTCTGACCAGCTCTGATGTGAAAAGATCTGATGTGATTGGTCAAAAGTAGGGATGACCCGATACATTTTTGCACAGT
>NC_042982.1:39265151-39325151 GCF_901001165.1 Salmo trutta | reverse complement strand
GGACGTAGATGTGTGTCATCTAAAAGTGAAGTGAGTCCAAATTGATGGAGGATCTGACCTAGCGGTAGCATGTAAATACTAAACAGTAATGGGCCTAACACTGAGTCTTGTGGGACACCTTGTGACACAGGGGCTGGGGCAGACATGCAGTTGCCAAGGGAGAAACGGTTGTCTATCAGATAGATCGGAGTGGAACCAGGCAAGGGGTGTTTATGGAAACACCAAGAACCCTCTCCATGCGGTCAGTTAAAATCTGGTGACAGTGTCAAATGCTGCAGACCGGTCCTGGTGGATGAGGATGGACATGTTCCCAGCATCAGCAGCACAGTGTCACACCCTAATCTGCTTCACCAGTCTTTGTGATTGTCTCCACCCCCCTCCAGGTGTCGCCCATCTTCCCCATTATCCCCTGTGTTCTCTGTTTATCTGTTGCCAGTTCGTTTTGTTTCGTAAAGCCTACCAGCGTTTTTCCCATGCTCCTGTCTGTCTCTAGTTCCTGTTTTCTAGATTTCCCAGTTTTTGACCATTCTGCCTGCCTTGACCCTGTGCCTGCCTGTCGCTCTGTACCTTGTTATACCACCCTGGATTACTGACCTCTGCCTGCCCTGACCCTGAGCCTGCCTGCCGTTCTGTACCTTTCAGACTCTGCTCTGGACTACTGACCTCTGCCTGCCCTTGACCTGTCGTTTGCCTGCCCCAGTTTTTGTAACAAACTTTTGGTACTTCAAAACTGTGGCAAGTAAGTCCTTGCAGTTGTGAATGTGGTATTTTTATGGCTCCTTATGAATAAGGAGCCCTGTCAGTTTGTAGAGCCGTTCTAAACTCAGCAAAAAAGAAACGTCCTCTCACTGCCAACTGAGTTCATTTTCAGAAAACTTAACGTGTAAATATTTGTATGAACATAACAAGATTCAACAAGTGAGACATAAACTGAAGAAGTTCCACAGATATGTGACTAACAGAAATGGAATAAAGTGTCCCTGAACAAAGGGGGGGTCAAAATCAAAAGTAACAGTCAGTATCTGGTGTGGCCACCAGCTGCATTAAGTACTGCAGTGCATCTCCTCCTCATGGACTGCACCAGATTTGCCAGTTCTTGCTGTGAGATGTTACCCCACTCTTCCACCAAGGCACCTGCAAGTTCCCGGACATTTCTGGGGGGAATGGCACTAGCCCTCACCCTCCGATCCAACAGGTCACAGATGTTCTCAATGGGATTGAGATCCGGGCTCTTCGCTGGCCATGGCAGAACACTGACATTTCTGTCTTGCAGGAAATCACGCACAGAATGAGCAGTATGGCTGGTGGCATTATCATGCTGGAGGGTCATGTCAGGATGAGCCTGCAGGAAGGGTACCACATGAGGGAGGAGGATGTCTTCCCTGTAACGCACAGCGTTGAGATTGCCTGCAATGACAACAAGCTCAGTCCGATGATGCTGTGACACACCGCCCCAGACCATGACGGACTCTCCACCTCCAAATCGATCCCGCTCCAGAGTACAGGCCTCGGTGTAACGCTCATTCCTTTGACGATAAACGCGAATCCGACCATCACCCCTGGTGAGACAAAACCGCGACTCGTCAGTGAAGAGCACTTTTTGCCAGTCCTGTCTGGTCCAGCGATGGTGGGTTTGTGCCCATAGGCAATATTGTTGCCGGTGATGTCTGGTGAGGACCTGCCTTAAAACATGCCTACAAGCCCTCAGTCCAGCCTCTCTCAGCCTATTGCGGACAGTCTGAGCACTGGAGGGATTGTGCGTTCCTGGTGTAACTCGGCAGTTGTTGTTGCCATCCTGTACCTGTCCCGCAGGTGTGATGTTCAGATGTACTGACCCTGTGCAGGTGTTGTTTCACGTGGTCTGCCACTGTGAGGATGATCAGCTGTCTGTCCTATCTCCCTGTAGCGCTGTCTTAGGCGTCTCACAGTACAAACATTGCAATTTATTGCCCTGGCTACATCTGCAGTCCTCATGCCTCCTTGCAGCATGCCTAAGGCACTTTCACGCAGATGAGCTGGGACCCTGGGCATCTTTCTTTTGGGGTTTTTCATTCAGTAGAAAGGTCTCTTTAGTGTCGTAAGTTTCATACCTGTGACCTTAATTGCCTACCGCCTGTAAGCTGTTAGTGTCTTAACGACTGTTCCACAGGTGCATGTTCATTAATTGTGTATGGTTCATTGAACAAGCATGGGAAACAGTGTTTAAACCCTTTACAATGAAGATCTGTGAAGTTATTTGGATTTTTACTAATTATCTTTGAAAGACAGGGTCCTGAAAAAGGGATGTTTCTTTTTTTGCTGAGTTTAGTTGTCGTCCTGTGGCTTTCATGGCACGCAGCTCAGGAGTGTACCATGGCGCTGGGATGTTGAAGGACACAACCCTTGTTTTAAGGGGGTCCAGAACATCCTGGTGGGAGGAGATCTGTTCTGTGAAGAGAGCCTCCCTCCCACTGTTCTCCCTGTACCACAATTTTACTTTCCCACTTCTCCTCTCTCATTCTCTCTCCTCTCCGTTCAGCTCCTCTCTATTGTCTTTCTTCTCAACTTTCTCAATTCTCTTCATCGTTCTCCCACTCCCCCCTTCTATGTCTTTCAAACCACTTGTGCTTAAGTAATCCAGAGAGAGTGAGTGTGCATTAATCAGCTTCCCACAGTCAGGAGCTGTGGAATGATGACAGAGAAAATCGCACCACTTTGTTGCCATGGGTTTTCATGGGGACAAGTGTTGAGTATGTTTAATTAATAAAGAGTACATCTCCGTTAGACAGTAGGGCTACTGGGGGCTGATATTCATGTCATTTAAGGTCAGTGAACATCTCTCATTTGGAGTAAGAGGTAACATCTACACCCTGTCTGTCTATTTCTACGATGATTGAGGAGTCATGTGTAAAGACTCTCCTCCGTGTTCGGTGTGGTAGCTATGACAAGACTAGGATTTCAACATTTTCTGAAAACACGGTTGGGAGATTTCGTCAATCAGCAAGGAATAAGCAGGAAATCCACAACCTTAAAAATCAGGATTTCTGGAAAACCTGACATTTTTGGGAAAGTTACCAGAAATGTGCAACCCTAAAACAGGACTGTGACACTATGCTACTCTCTGCATTGTAGCAACCGCTTCCAGTAAAACATGGCCAACGAGTGTTGGAAATCCCTGCCATCTGACCGAAAGAGATCGGTAATTTATCGCCTCTGACCCGGCCACTCTGTGGCATTCACACCGTTCTCTCTGGTTCCTTGATTTTTGTTTTGTTGATGGGTCAGTTATCTAACTGAAGAGGAAGAAGTGATGATAAATCTTTATCATTGCAGAGCGAGGCCTCGATGATGCCAAATGGCGATGTTCTTCAAGAAATCGTTTAGTGAAAGAGGGAACGGGAGGATGCTGCGAAAGAGCAAGAGAGAAAGAGAAAGGGAGACAAAAATAGAAAGAGAAAAAGCATATCTTTAGGCCTGGTGTTAAATCTACCTCATCTCCAGCTGATAGGTCTTGGTGAACCTGACATCTCCAGGTGACAGGTCTTGGTGACGCTCCATTTGCTGTGAGGGAATTCTCCGACCCTGACATCTCCACAGACTGACTCTTGATGCTACATTTGCTGTGGGGGAATTCTCCGACCCTCCACTGACTTACTCTACTCAGAAAAACTGGGGATTCACTGGTATTCCCATAAATGGAGAACTAGTTTTGAATGTTGGTTGGAGAAATCCCTCTTCATATTATGAATTATTAGCCTCAATTGTCTTTAGAATGGTCCATTTTAAACTGGGCCCATTGTTGAATACACAGCTCCTTCCAACCCCTTCTGCAGATGATAAACCAGTCTCCAGAAATGCTTGTGATTTCTCTAATGAGAGCATAATGACATCTATTGGCACAAGGAGTGTTTAACACGTGTTTAACACATAATCTTGCTGTATAAGGAAGTGTGTATGCCACATTTTTTTAACGTTATACATTGTCATGGTAACAGCTCATGAAAATCTTACTACACACTCGACAGCTTGGCGACGCCATGAATTCAGCATGTAAAAAGTGGAGTTACTGCCAATATAAACTCTCTGAAACCTGTTGAATGGACCTACAAACAGAATTCATTACAACTGCATTGTGCAAGCAAAGCAATTTGCACGCATCACTAGCAGGCATCACTAACATGCATCACATGGCATGGTTGGCATCTGGTGTGTGTGTGAGTGCATGTGTTTTCCTACATTATCAGGAGCAGAATGTCCTGACAAGTCACCAGCATATCCTGACAAGGTAGGAAAACAAGATTTTTTTAAATAGAAAAGTCATGACTTTTTTAATGTCCTGAATTTGTTAAAATGCTATTTTTTAGGCTTAAGGGTTATGTTTAGGGTTAAGTTTAGGGGTTTAGGGTTAAGTTTAGATGGTTTGGAGTTAGGGTTAGGGAAAATAGGATTTTTAACGGGAATACATTTGTACTCCCTAAAAAGTCCAGAAAATTCACATAAAAAAAAGCTGTGAGAGTGTGTGATTGCTCGTCTGTTCAATGTTAGCAGCATCTTTAAATAAGGTTATAATCATGAATATCTGTGATGTTCTCCGCCTGTCCTTCCCAGTCCTCTTCACGCTGTAATTTGTGTACGGATGCCTGAAATTATCCCCAGAAGCTGAACTCAAACCTTGTGTGTGTGTGTACAGAATGGGTGAAATTATCTCCAGAAGCTGAAAACCTTTCAAGCAGCAGCAGACAGTAGACGCCAACCGTGTGTGTGTGTGTGTGTGAAACAGACTGCAGACGCCAGACAGGCCATGCGTGTGAGATCTCTGAACTCAAACCAGGTGGGATAAATCAAATCAAATTGTATTTGTCATATGCGCCGAATACAACAGGTGTAGGTAGACCTTACCGTGAAATGCTTACTTACAAGTCCTTAACTAACAATGCAGTTCAAGAAATAGAGTTAAGAAAATATTTACTAATCAACTAAAAGTGAAGATAGATATATTTTTAATAATACAAGAATATTAAAATAACAATAACGAGGCTCTATACAGGGGGTACCGGTACCGAGTCAATGTGTGGGGGTACAGGTTAGTCGAGGTAATTTGTAAAATGACTATGCATAGCTAATAAACAGCGATTAGCAGAAGTGTAAAAACAAAGGGGGTAAATAGTCCGGGTGGCCATTTGATGAATTGTTTAGCAGTCTTATGGCTTGGTGATAGAAGCTGTTAAGGAGCCTTTTAGTCTGATAAATCCTGTTGTGGCTAGGGGGCAGTATTGAGAATTTTGAAAAAAATATGTGCCCATTTTTAACTGCCTCCTACACCAACTCAGAAGCTAGGATATGCATATTATTACCAGATTTGGATAGAAAACACTCTGAATTTTCTAAAACTGTTTGAATGGTGTCTGTAAGTATAACAAAACTCATATGGCAGGCAAAAACCTGAGAAAAAAAAGAATTTTGTGGCTGTACTATTTTTTTTGAGTCATTGTTAATAGATAACACAGTGAGAAAGGATTCATTTCGCACCTCCTACGGCTTCCACTAGATGTCAACGATCTTTATAAAGTTGTTTGAAGCGTCTATGATGAACAGAGACCGGATGACAAGGAAGAGAAGTTGACCTCCCTGGGATGTCGTCACTTCATTATTGCCTGCACCTGCGCAATCATTTGAGTTCGTGTCAGGCGAGACATTTTTCAAAAACGTTTTTCAAGACACAGGAGAGGTCGGGTTGAAACATTACTGATGTTTCACGTTAAAAATGGCTCTAAAGATTGATGCTAAACAACGTTTGACATGTTTGAACGAACGTAAATAGATTATTTTTTTTACTTTACGTTGTGACTTCCCACACCCCCCCGCCCTACTTTTTTAGTAGCCTACCGAAGCGCTAACAACTTGGAGTTATTTGGACATCAATTATGAACTTTGTCGAAAGAAACCACATTTGTTGTGGACCTGGGATTCCTGGAAGTGCCTTCTGATGGAGATAATCAAAGGTAAGGGGATATTAACAATTTCATTATCGATATTAGATGATGCTAACTGTATAGCCTAGCCTATTGTTCTTAGCATTGTACCCCGTTTATTGCAAAATGTGATTTCCCAGTAAAGTTATTTTGAGATCTGGCAAAGCGGTAGCATTTACGAGATGATAATATATTATTCTTTGAATGACAATATTATAATTTACCAATGTTTTCGAATAGTAATTTTGTAAATTGTAACGCTGAATTCAAGGAAGCATTTGAGGCGGAAAAAAATTCAGAATTTCACCGCGACTGTAAATGCTGTTTTTGGATATAAATATGAACTTGATGGAACAAAAAATGCATGTATTGTATAACATAATGTCCTAGGAGTGTCATCTGATGGAGATTGTCAAAGGTTACTGCATAATTTTAGCTGGTTTCTGCTTTTGGTGACGCCTGACCTTGAATTGAAAATGGATGTTTGTACTTTTTTGGCTATGTACTGTCCTAACATAATCTAACTTTATGCTTTTGCCGTAAAGCCTCTTTGAAAATCGAACAATGTGGTTAGATTAAGGAGATGTTTATCTTTTAAATGGTGTAAAATAGTTGATTGTTTGAGAAATTGAAATTATTCGATTTTTGATGTTTTGAATTTCCAGCCTCGCTAGCAATCCCATCTCGGGGTTTAATGCTACCCCCTAGCCCCAACAGGATAATGAGTCTTTTGGTCTGAGACTTGGCGATCCGGTACAGCTTGCCGTGCGGTAGCAGAGAGAACAGTCTATGACTTGGGTGACTTGGGTGACTGGAGTCTTTGACAATTCTTTGGGCCTTCCCCTGACACCACCTAGTATATAGGTCCTGCGTGGCAAGAAGCTTGGCCCCAGTGATGTACTGGGCCATATGCACTTACCCTGGGCAGCGCCTTACGGTCAGACGCCGAGCAGTTGCATTACCAGGTGGTGATGCAACCGGTCAGGATGCTCTCGATGGTGCAGCTGTAGAACTTTTAAAGGATCTGGGGACCCATGCCAAATCTTTTCATTCTCCTGAGGGGGAACAAGTGTTGTCGTGCCCTCTTCACAACTGTCTAGGTGTGTTTGGACCATGATAGTTCGTTGGTAAACTTGAAACTCTCGAGCCGCTCCACTACAGCCCTGTCGATGTTAATGGGGGCCTATTTCTCCCGTCTTTTCCTGTAGTCCACAATCAGCCCCTTTGTCTTGCTCACATTAAGGGAGAGGATGTTGCCCTGGCACCACACTGCCAGGTCTCTGACCTCCTCCCTATAGGCCGTCTCCTCGTTGTCGGTGATCAGGGCTCCCACTGCTGTGTCGTCAGAAAATTTAATGATGGTGTTTGAGTCATGCTTGGCCACGCAATTGTGGGTGAACAGGGAGTACAGGAGGGGACTAAGCACGCACCCCTGAGGGGCCCACGTGTTGAGGATCATCGTGGCAGATGTGTTGTTGCCTACCCTTACCACCTGGGGGCGGCCTGTCAGGAAGTCCAGGATCCAGTTGCAGAGGGAGGTGTTAAGTCCCAGGGTCCTCAGCTTAGTGATGAGCTTTGTGGGCACTCTGGTGTTGAACGCTGAGCTGTAGTCAATGAACAGCATTCTCACAAAGGTGTTCCTTTTGTCCAGGTGGGAAATGGCAGTGTGGAGCGAGATTGAGATTGCGTCATCTGTGGATCTGTTGGGGTGGTATGCAAATTGGGAGTGGGTCTAGGGTTTCCGGCATGATGATGTTAATGTGAGCCATGACCAGCCTTTCAAAGCGCTTCATGGCTACCGACATGAGTGCTACAGGAGGTAATTATTTAGGCAGGTTACCTTCGCTTTCTCGGGCACAGGGACTATGGTGGTCTGTTTGAAGCATGTAGGTATTACAGACTCGGTCAGGGACAGGTTGAAAATGTCAGTGAAGACACTTGCCAATTGGTCCACGCATGCTTTGAGTACACGTCCTGGTAATCCGCCTGGCCCCGCGACTTTGAGAATGTTGACCTATTTAAAGGTCTTGCTCACATAGGCTACGGAGAGCGTGATCACACAGTCGTCCGGAACAGCTGGTGCTCTCATGCATGCTTCAGTGTTGCTTGCCTCAAAGTGAGTATAAAAGGCATTTAGCTCGTCTGGTATGCTCGTGTCACTGGGCAGCTCGCGGCTGGGTTTCCTTTTGTATTCTGTAATATACCACTACTTCTGTCATTTACCATCTCTGTTTTAGAACCATTTTCACATTAGCTATGGGTGCTATGAAGCTGTGTGATTTTGAATGATAAAACTCTTCATTTTATTGATGATATTTAATAATCCTTAGAGCGAGAACACAGGGCAGAGTCAGACATGTAACTGAGACATGAAGGCAGAAACACAGGGCAGAGTCAGACATGTAACTGAGGCATGATGTCAGAAACACAGGGCAGAGTCAGACATGTAACTGAGGCATGAAGGCAGAAACACAGGGCAGAGTCAGACATGTAACTGAGGCATGAAGGCAGAAACACAGGGCAGAGTCAGACATGTAACTAAGGCATGAAGGCAGAAACACAGGGCAGAGACAGACATGTAACTGAGGCATGAAGGCAGAAACACAGGGCAGAGACAGACATGTAACTGAGGCATGAAGGCAGAAACACAGGGCAGAGTCAGACATGTAACTGAGGCATGAAGGCAGAAACACAGGGCAGAGTCAGACATGTAACTGAGGCATGAAGGCAGAAACACAGGGCAGAGTCAGACATGTAACTGAGGCATGAAGGCAGAAATGTAAGACGTCTTAATAATATTCTATCATAAAGAAGCAACACCATTCATTTGTCTTTACAGTTATATTGTTGCACAGAAAAATAAGAACATATCATATTAAAGTGACGCATAGAAAATCTATTTCACTAAGCATTAAGCATCAGCTGTTTTTTCAGGCATGATTTTACAATACAGGAAAAATAAATAGTGTCCTCAAAATGAAAACCAAAGTGGTTATTAATACAATCTATAACATAAAAAACACTATAGAAGAGTGTTATCATGTCATCTACAATTTTCTCTACTGAAAATCAGTTATACCGTACATTCAAAAACATTAATACTTTTTGTAAATTCTGTTCAAAAATACAAAATCTGTGATTATTGGTGTAGTCTAGAACAGTAGAAGATACACTTCCTTTGTGTTATTGAATCTAAACAGGATCGTTTTACATACTACTGAAGGCTCCTAGCGTGGAATGGCTCTCACAAGCATAGACGTTTTCATTGTCACAGAAAGACTTCCTCTGACGTCAGGCGTAAGAGACACCACTAATATACACATACCATCTTAATGTCCCCGTAACAGGAAACTGTAAATGCATTCAGTTATGAAGAAACACAACAAAACAACGACTCATTTTGGCTCAAAGACCCGAGAAGCTCTGGATCTAGGGCAAGATGGCAGTGCCGGGAGAGGAAAAAGTGTTGACATAACTGGTTCTAGAATATTTACAAGACATTGTCTTCAAACATTCAGAAATCGACGCAGTAGTAAAACGATGACGTCATCACCATGGCACCATTGTGTAGTGGCTGACGCACAGACTTGTGTCGTGATTTCGCGATGGGTTGGCATGGCAGGGAACGGAGTCTAGCTAGAATATGGACATACTGTATGGGAATATATAGTCCACTCCTGAAATATGGGTGAACACTAGCATGCTGATATCTGGCATTGTCCTACGTCAGATGTGCGTAGATTCCGCCTGCACTGAGGTTGAGGGACGAGCGTCGCGTAGGAGTGACGCCACCTGACGTAAGACAATGAATATCTGGAACGAGTCAAAAGAACATAGGCTCATTGAATTAGGAGTGTTGAACTGTACTGCACTTAAACAGAGTTGACATTTCTACAATAAGTATTGCCTGTATCACTAGTGGACTGTGCTATTGGCTGTGAAATTCTGGGGCCTGAGCAGAGCTGTGTAATTGGGTCAGGGAGAGGAGGAGGATAAGAGGGGAGGGGCTGAGGAGAAAAGTGTGACGTAAATAATTGTTGTAAGCAAACGTTGGCTCCGGTGGCTGCCAGGTCGGTCTCAGAAGAGGTCGTCAGTTAGAGAAACATACATGTGTAAGCTGATTCATGTGAGAAATCCCGGCCCGGCCCGGATTGCTGTTATGGCTGACACTACTATAGCATTACAGAGCAGGCCATACAGCAGGCAGTGTAGACCCAACATTCACCTAGAGAGCCACAGGGCTACAGGAAACAGGCCTGCCCTGAATAGAAACTATTTACACACATCTAGACGTGGCACAGGAGCTGGGCTAAAACACAGTCACTAACTTGACACAGGCATACCTCACCAGGTTTAAGTGTCCTAATAAAACACATGGTAACTAATGGTAGAGTGCTTGCTAAAGATTCAGCTACTCCAGGCTCTATGCTTTGTCGGTCTCTAGGTCTCTAATTCGTATATGACCACTGAGGGGGTGTAGAGTATTACAGGGTTTCTCTGGCTGCTCATATACACACAGTGGCCAGTTCAGAAAATAGGTTGTTCCTACAGACAGTGAGTCACGTGACCGTGGCTTGCTATATAAAGCAGGCAGACAGGCATCGAGACATTCAGTTACTGTTTGATTGAAAATTAGAATGGGCAAAACGAGTGACCTAAGTGACTTTGAGCGTGGTATGATCGTCGGTGCCAGGCGCACCAGACCCAGTACCTCAGAAACAGACCCCCTCCTGGGCTTTTCACGCACGACAGTGTCTAGGGTTTACAGAGAATGGTGCTGCAAACAAAAAACATCCAGTCAGTCCTTTGGGCAAAGGTTGAAGGAGAATGCAAGCTAACAGGCAAATAACGGCACAGTACAACAGCGGTGTGAAGAACGGCAATCTCAGAACGCACAAGTCATCGCTCCTTGTCACGGATGGGCTATTACAGCAGATGACCACACCGGGTTACACTTTCAGCTAAAAACAAGAAGAAGCAGCTCCAGTGGGCACGCGATCACCAACACTGGACAAACACTGGAAAAACATTGCCTGGTCTGACAAATTTATGTTCCTGTTGCGTCATGCTGACGGCAGAGTCAGGATTTGGTGTAAGCAGTCCGTGGCCCCATCCTGCCTGGTGTCAACGGTATAGGCTGGTGGCATTGGTGTAATGGCGTGGGAAATGTGTTCCTGGTCTGATACCAATTGAGCAACGCTTGAACGCCACCCCTTGTAGAATCCATCGCCACAAAAAAATCGGGTTGTTCTGAAGGCAAAGGGGGGTCCAACCTGGTACTAGATGGGTGTACCTAATAAACTGACCAGTGGGTGTACCTACCTAATACACTGACCACTGGGTGTACATTCTACACTTACAAATCATTCAAAATGACTTAACTGGCTGCATCGTCCACAGAAACAGTTCATTCATTATGACAGCTGGTGCTGGTTCTGAACCCACAAGGAAATCTCCAGTCCAATTCTTAGATTTTCTTAGCAGTTTGTGAGTGTATTGTTTCATTTGTTCAGATTCTAGAACACATTGCTCATTAAGGCAAGTCAATGGGTTAATTGGAAAGCTGAGTGGAGCTGAAGGGTAGGACTAAAAATAACAAGATAACTAAAGTAAAATGTATATACAGTAGGTTCAGAAGTTTGGTGAAACAGCACAGTTGGTAAATATATGGCAAATAGAACTGGGTGGTCTTCAGAGATAAATGGGAGGGGTTGGGAATAGCTTAAGGATGGAACTAAAAGCAAACAAAAGATAACTATTGTTAAATATATTGTGTCCGTAAAATGTATATAGTATGTATAAACTGGAAGTAGAAGCCTAAGAGTTGTTGTTCACTAGTTACTCCAATTAGGGGAGGGGTGGTAGATTCCAGCGTGATGAGAGTTCTGCAAACAATAGGTTTAATGTACAGTTATTAATGGACAACTCAGAAATGTCAACAATGCTCATCATTGTAAACACACACACACACACACACACACACACACACACACACACACACACACACACACACACACACACACACACACACACACACACACACACACACACACACACACACACACACACACACACACACACACACACACCACAAACTCTTTTCTTGGAAGAAAAGGCAAGAGAATAAAAAGATGATAGCTTTGCCAATAAACATGTTTCTCCATAGAAGAGCGTGTCCTATAGGGAGAGAGAATGTAGTTCTAAAGCTCCCAGCAGTGTGGCCCATATCACCCACTGTTGTTCTGGGCCTCTGTTCAGACCTCCAGAGGACTATTCTGTTCATTTATGAACTATGACATACAGAGAGCTCCAAACGTATTTGGGACAGTGACACATTTTCGGTTGTTTTGGCTCTGTACTCCAGCACTTTGAATTTGAAATGATACAATGACTATGAGATTAACGTGCAGACTGTAAGCTTTCAATTGAGGGTATTTTCATCCATATCAGATGAACCGTTTAAAGTAGTAAAAAGTTAAGCATTTGGTCTCAACAAGCTTGTGACTACAAATTGGTTAGATACATTTTCTGTTAGTTTTGGTTGTGTTTCAGATTATTTTGTGCCCAATAGAAATGAATGGTAAATACTGTATTGTGTCATTTTGGAGTCACTTTTATTGTAAATAAGAATATAATATGTTTCTGAACACTGATACATTAATGTGGATGCTACCATGATTACGGATAATCCTGAATGAATCATGAATAATGATGAGTGAGCAAGTTACAGACGCACAAATATCATACCGCCGCCAAAAATGCTAATCTCCCCTGTTATTGTAATGGTGAAAGGTTAGCATGTCTTGGAGGTATGATATTTGTGCGTTTGTAACTTTCTCAATACTTTTGTAGCTCACTATATTACACCACTGGGTGTGTGTAATACCACTTTTTAAATGACGGTATATTAATAAATTATACTGCTAAATTACGGTATAATAATACATTATACTGCCAAATGATGGTGTATTAATAAATTATACTGCTAAATGACGGTATATTAATAAATTATACTGCTAATTGACGGTATATTAATAAATTATACTGCTAAATGCTAATAACAGTAAATCTGGGGGTTTTTCATCTTCACTGTCTGGGCCAAGATGGTTTTCTCATGCTGTTCATATTGAGCTCTTATTGCTAGGTTTACTATGTAGATTGTTATTGCTGGAAATAGAAGGTCCATATTGCTAGTAAGATCCTTATTGCTGTAAATACTGAAACAATACCCTATATAAATATATGACAAAATTCTGGTAATGATGTCTGGATATCAGTCTTCGCTGCCCCACAGCTGTCAGATGACCAGAAACAGTGGACGTCACAGGCCTGTCAGATGATCAGAAACAGTGGACGTCACAGGCCTGTCAGATGATCAGAAACAGTGGACGTCACAGGCCTGTCAGATGATCAGAAACAGTGGACGTCACAGGCCTGTCAGATGATCAGTGGACGTCACAGCTGTTGTTAGTAGATGGTACAGTAGTGCGGGGCTGTATGTTGTGCTTCTGGGTCAGGAACGGGTCACAGTAGAATATCTTCCAGGTCATAAGGTCACAGGTAGGTGGTGGCCTCTCTGTTCTCTCTCTCTCTGGCCTGGGCCACGGCAACATTAATACACTGGAGCCACTCCTCAGCATGCTTCTCATCACGAGCCTTCAGGACGTACGTCTTACTGTCCGTGAAGATCTCAAAGGCCCGAGGGAGACCTCGCTCACGCCGCTTCTTAGCCACCACCTGGACACACACACACACACACACACACACACACACACACACACACACACACACACACACACACACACACACACACACACACACACACAGAGAGACACACAGAGACACACAGAGACACACAGACCAGACCAGACCAGACCAGACAGACCAGACCAGACAGACCAGACCAGACCAGACCAGACCAGACCAGACCAGACCAGACAGACAGACAGACCAGACCAGACCAGACAGACCAGACCAGACCAGACAGACCAGACCAGACCAGACCAGACCAGACCAGACCAGACAGGAGAGAGGGTTATCAGAAGTGGACAAAGGGTATGAATGGAATTGTTGTTACATGAATGGACTTGGAAGTTCCCCCACCTTGACGCTCTGCACTTTGCTCAGCTCGATGGTGCTGTCGTCTAGCTCATCCTTCTGTAGTAGACAGGACAGAGAGAAACCTTTCAGCAACATGGGGAGATTCTAGTTAAACATTAATAAATAGTTATGACTGAACCCTTTGGAGCAGCAATCCAATTCTATTGATGTCGTTTCACTATCACCACTACACCAGTACACTGTCCTTCTCTCAGCACATATCAAAGCTACAGGCTAAAGTTAAATCTAGACTTGGTTTTTTCTATCGTAATCGCTCCTCTTTCACCCCAGCTGCCAAACTAACCTTGATTCAGATGACCATCCTACCCATGCTAGATTAGAGAGATGTAATTTATAGATCGGCAGGTAAAGGTGCTCTCGAGCGGCTAGATGTTCTTTACCATTCGGTCATCAGATTTGCCACCAATGCTCCTTATAGGACACATCACTGCACTCTATTCTCCTCTGTAAACTGGTCATCTCTGTTTACCCATCGCAAGACCCACTGGTTGTTGCTTATTTATAAAACCCTCTTAGGCCTCACTCCCCCCTATCTGAGATATCTACTGCAGCCATCATCCTCCACATAGAACACCTGTTCTGCCAGTCACATTCTGTTAAAGGTCCCCAAAGCCCACACATCCCTGGGTCGCTTGTCTTTTCAGTTCGCTGCAGCATGCGACTGGAACGAGCTGCAACAAACACTCAAACTGGGCAGTTTTATCTCAATCTCTTCATTCAAAGACTCAATCATGGACACTCTTACTGACAGTTGTGGCTGCTTTGCGTGATGTATTGTTGTCTCTACCTTCTTGCCCTTTGTGCTGTTGTCTGTGCCCAATAATGTTTGTACCATGTTTTGTGCTGCTGCCATGTTGTGTTGCTACCATGTTGTTGTCATGTGTTGCTATCATGCTGTGTTGTCATGTGTTGCTGCCTTGCTATGTTGTTGTCTTAGGTCTCTTTATGTAGTGTTGTGTTGTCTCTCTTGTCGTGACGTGTGTTTAATCCTATATTTTTATTTATTTACATTTTTAATCCCAGCCCCCGTCCCCGCAGGAGGCCTTTTGCCTTTTGGTAGGCCGTCATTGAAAATAAGAATTTGTTCTTAACTGACTTGCCTGGTTAAATAAAGGTTAAATAAAATAAAAAACATGATGAATGGCATTTGTTATGTCGTTTCACTATCACCACTACACATGATGAATCAAATCAAATTTTAATTAGCCACATGCACTGACTACAACAGCTACCTTACAGTGAATTGCTTACTTACAAGCCCTTAACCAACAATGCAGTTTTAAGAAAAAATGAAATAAGAAAAAATAAAAGTAACAAATATTTAAAGAGCAGCAGTAAAATAACAATAGCGAGGCTATATGGGTACAGAGTCAATGTGGAGGCACTGGTTAGTTGAGGTAATATGTACATGTAGGTAGAGTTATTAAAGTGACTATGCATAGATAACAACAGAGAGTAGCAGCAGCGTAAAAGTGAGGGGGGAGGGAGGCTGTGGATGGTGTTTCACTATCACCCCTACACATGATGAATGGCATTTTTCTGACACACTTAAACCCTGCCAGGTTCCCGAGAGGCACATTGTTAATATTAACATTCAACATTGTGACACTGACATGTTTTAATGTTGAACAGCTGCCTTGAGGCTGTTGTAGAAGACCTGTTGTTTAATGCCACATATTTCAGTGACAAAATAAAAGTTTGCTAGGATTTTTAACAACAGTACATTAGTGCAAAACATCAACTCTTATGGTCCTCTTGCAAAGATTTACTGTAGTAAGACAAGAGGGTGTTTTATTGTCTTGGTCCTTATATATGGGAGGAAATGAAATCCTTGAGCCCATAAGCACTGTCTCTAATGCTCTACCCCTCAAGACCGCTACTTCTCTCTGACTCGTGGAATACACTGTTATCTCCCATCTCACACGTCAGGATGACTCTGGAATGTGTGTGTGGGTGTGTGTTTGATACACCACAGCCATATCCTTATGGACCATTAGCGAGGGACAGGCTAGATGCTATTCTCCATAGACCTATACCCACATTCTAAGAGCCCCCCCACCCCCCGGCCGGCTATAGTTCTGTAGCCTGTGTGTGTGTGTGTGTGTGTGTGTGTGTGTGTGTGTGTGTGTGTGTGTGTGTGTGTGTGTGTGTGTGTGTGTGTGTGTGTGTGTGTGTGTGTGTGTGTGTGTGTGTGTGTGTGTGTGTGTGTGTGTGTGTGTGTGTGTGTGTGTGTGTGTGTGTGTGTGTGTGTGTGTGTGTGTGTGTGTGTGTGTGTGTGTGTGAGGATCTGGCTGTCTGTGTGGAGGGTCTGTCTTCTGTTAGCTACAGTGGTTAAACTGCTCATGTATTCACACAGACTTGCCACTCCCCTAGTTCCTATTGCGTGTGTGTCCTAAGGCTTTGGGGAAACGGTTAGGTGAAATGCAACGGGGCACAAAGTACATTAATAATCATCCAGGTGGGGTTGTTCTGAGGTGACTTATTATGAGCTTGTCTCACATCTCTCACTCTACACCGACAGAAGTGCCTAGGGGTATAGATGAGGGGTATAGATTAGCGGTATAGGTTAGGGGTATAGATTAGTGGTATACATAAGGGGAATAAATTAGGGGTATAGATGAGGGGTATAGATGAGGGGTATAGGTTAGGGGTATAGGTTAGCGGTATACGTAAGGGGAATAGGTTAGTGGTATACTTAAGGGGAATAGGTTAGTGGTATAGGTTAGTGGTATAGGTTAGGGGTAAAGGTTAGGGGTAAAGGTTAGTGGTATACGTAAGGGGAATAGGTTAGTGGTATGGGTTAGTGGTATAGGTTAGCGGTACACGTAAGGGGAATAGGTTAGCGGTATATGTTAGTGGTATACGTAAGGGGAATAAATGAGTGGTATGGGTTAGTGGTATAGGTTAGGGGTATAGGTTAGGGGTATAGGTTAGGGGTATAGGTTAGTGGTATAGGTTAGTGGTATAGGTTAATGGTATAGGTTAATGGTATACATAAGGGGAATCGGTTAGTGGTATGGGTTAGTGGTATGGGTTAGTGGTATGGGTTAGAGGTATAGGTTAGTGGTATAGGTTAGTGGTATATGCAAGGGGAATAGGTTAGTGGTATAGGTTAGGGGTATAGTTAGTGGTATAGGTTAGTGGCATAGGTTAGTGGTATAGGTTAGTGGTATAAGTTAGCGGTATAGGTTAGGGGTATAGTTAGTGGTATAGGTTAGTGGCATAGGTTAGCGGTATAGGTTAGCGGTATAAGTTAGCGGTATAGGTTAGCGGTATAAGTTACCGAAATAGGTTAGTGGTATAAGTTACCGAAATAGGTTAGTGGTACAGGTTAGTGGTATAAGTTAGCGGTATAGGTTAGTGGTATAAGTTAGCGGTATAGGTTAGCGGTATAAGTTAGCGGTATAGGTTAGCGGTATAAGTTAGCGGTATAGGTTAGCGGTATAAGTTAGCGGTATAGGTTAGCGGTATAAGTTAGCGGTATAAGTTAGCGGTATAGGTTAGTGGTACAAGTTAGTGGTATAAGTTAGTGGTAGAGGTTAGCGGTATAGGTTAGTGGTACAGGTTAGTGGTATAAGTTAGCGGTATAGGTTAGCGGTATAAGTTAGCGGTATTGATTAGTGGTCTAAGTTATGGGTTGATTTGGAACTGATTCATTGGCACGGCAAAATTGAGCTCAGAAAACACTTTCCAACAAGAGACAAAGAGGAGGTCCAATTTGTGGCTTTAAACAGCTGTGGTGTCACGGATCCCTCCGGAACTTTCATTACGCACACCTGTCCCCTATTCCCAATGATTGTATTTGTATATATGTGCCCTTTGTTCACCATGGTGCTGTCGATTATTGTTACAATGTCCGTTGGTGTGTGTGAGTACCTGTGCTGTGTTGTTTTGGCTTTCGTGCCCTTGTGGATTGCACAGATGATTACGGGTCTTGTGCCATGTATCCCCTGTAGCTCAGTTGGTAGAGCAGGGTGCTTGCAATGCCAGGGTCATGGGTTCGATTCCCACGGGGGACCAGTATTTAAAAATGTAATAAAATGTATGCACTCTACTGTAAGTTGTTCTGGATAAGAGTGTCTGCTAAAATGTGTTAATCATTGTGCGCTTGTGTTATTTATTCGAGGTACTCCTCACACTTTTGTTTTTGGTTTCAACCCTGTGTTTTGTTACGTGTTTGTTTGGTCTTCGTCCCTGTGCCTTTACACGGCACGCCGTAATTTGGGCTTAATAAAAAAAACTATTACGTATTCCTGCGCCTGTCTCCCGAATCTCCTTATACCAGCGTGACATGTGGTGAGAGGGAATTGCAGGTGACAATACAAAGAATATTGTCTTGGGCAAGAGACTTCAATATCACTTATCCTTTCAACCATCTAAAAATGTTTGTCAAAGGCTGGGGGGAAAGTCCTCAGAACTCTCCCTCTCTCCCTCCCTCCATGGGAAACATATGTTAACATTGCCTAAGCAAGTGAACTAGAAAATAAACAAAAGCGAAAAACAATCAAAATTAACAGTAAACATTACACTCACAACAGTTCCAAAATAATAAACATTACAAATGTCATATTATGTGCAAATAGTTAAAGTACAAAAGGGAAAATAAAGAAACATAAATATGAGTTTTAAAATGTTAAATGGTGTTTGTTCTTCACTAGTTGCCCTTTTCATGTGGCAACAAATCACAAATATTGCTGCTGTGATGGCACACTGTGGTATTTCACCCAGATAGATATTGGAGTTTATCAAAATTGGGATTGGTTTTGAATTGTTTGTGGATCTATGTAATCTGAGGGAAATATGTGTCTGTAATATGGTCATACATTTGGCAGGAGGTTAGGAAGTGCAGCTCAGTTTCCACCTCATTTTGTGGGCAGTGTGCACATAGCTTGTCTTCTCTTGAGAGCCAGGTCTGCCTTCGGGGTATAGTCAAAACTTTCCTTAAATTTGGGTCAGTCACAGTGGTCAGTTATTCTGCCACTGTGTAATCTCTGTTTAGGGCCAAATAGCATTCTAGTTTGCTCTGTTTTTTTGTTAATTCTTTCCAATGTGCCAAGTAATTATCTTTTAGTTCTCTCATGATTTGGTTGGGTCTAATTGTGTTGCTGTCCTGGGGCTCTGTGGAGTGTGTTTGTGAACAGAGCCCCAGGACCAGCTTGCTTAGGGGACTCTTCTCCAGGTTCATCTCTCTGTAGGTGATGGCTTTGTTATGGAAGGTTTGGAAATTGCTTCCTTTTACGTGGTTGTAGAATTTAACAGCTCTTTTCTGGATTTTGATAATTAGCGGGTATCGGCCTTATTATTTACGTTGTACACAGATTATAATTTTGCAGAATTCTGCATGCTGTCTCAATTTCATGTTTGTCCCATTTTGTGAATTCTTGGTTGGTGAGCGGACTCCTTGACCTCACAACCCTAAAGGGCAATAGGTTCTATAACTGATTCACGTATTTTTAGCCAGATTCTAATTGGTATGTCGAATTGTATGTTACCTTTTGATGGCATAGAAGGCCCTTCTTGCCTTTTCTCTCAGATCGTTACCTGGGGGCGTTGATGATAAGGCGGAGGTATGTATAGTTCTTTCTGTACTCTAGGACAGGTATTCCCAAACTGGGGTACGTGTAAGGGGTATGCGCAATGCCATCGGGGTACGCCAAATAAAAATGTGATTCATATTTAAAAAAAATATTATACAATTTTTGCTTCACATTTTTAAACAGTCCATTTAGCAAGGCCCGTGTCCATAGAGACACATTCCAGCTCTACTGGTAGTACTGCTACTACCAGCAGTACTACACCTGCACCTGTCGACGACACAAGTTGTTCTGCTTCCATGAGTACATCCAATGCTAACATCAGTAATTCTACATGTGTTGTTAGCCCAGCTAGCATGGACACTGACAGTTGTGAATCTGATGCAGCCGAAGAGCTACTGCCCCCTTACCCAGGAAAAGCACCGAACAACAGACAGGGACGTTGGACCATCGAAGAGGAGCAAATATGATGAGAACTACATTGATTTGGGGTTCACTTATATTGGGAGTAGTGCCTTTCCTCAGCCACAGTGTGTTGTATGTGCAAAAGTACTATCTCACAACTCGATGAAACCTTCACTCTTGCGCAGACATTTAGAAACAAAACATGCCAATTTGAAAAATAAGCCACGGGAGTTTTTCAAGCGAGAATTAAAACGACTTTTGGGTAGTAAGACATGTACAAAAGCAACTGATACCATTAATAAGAAGGGGCTAGATACGTCTTATATGGTGAGCTACCGAGTGGCTAGGACAGGCAAGCCCCATACTATTGTGGAGGACTTCATTCTTCCTGCTGCCCCGGATATGGCTGGGACAATGCTGGGGGAAAAGGCCCCAGAAAATATACAGACAATGCCTCCATCAAACAACACTGTTTCATGACGCATCAGTGACATGGCAGGAGATGTTTTGAAACAATTACTGCTTCGCATACAAGCCAGTGAATTCTATGCGTTACAGCTGGATGAGTCAACAGACGTGGTGGGCCTGGCACAGCTCCTGGTATATGTCCCTTACGTTAATGGGGGGGGTCAATTAAGGAAGACATCCTCTTCTGTAAACAACTGGAAACCAGGACAAAAGGAGAGGTTATTTTTAAAGCAGTGGACAGCTTTGTGACATCAAATTGACTTTGGTGGTCAATATGTGTTGGTATCTGTACTGATAGCGCAAAAGCCATGACAGGGAGACATAGTGGAGTGGTAATGCGCGTGCAAGCAGTTGCTCCCGACGCCACTTGGGTACACTGCAGCATCAACCGAGAGGCTCTTGTTGCCAGGGGAATGCCTTATAGCTTGAAAGTCGTTTTGGACAATATAGTGAAAATGGTTAACTTTGTTAAAGCAAGGCCCCTGAACTCGTTCGGGTGTGCTGGTTATCAAGGGGCAAAGTACAGACACGTTAATTTTTAATTGAGAGACGAGCTTAAAGTTTTATTTTCTGACCATAATTTTCACTTGTCTGACCTCTTGCATGATGACGAGTTTCTCACACGACTGACCTATCTGGGTGATGTTTTTCGCCTGAATGATCTGAATCTAGGATTACAGAGACTCTCTGCAACTATATTCAATGTGCGGGACAAAATTGAGTCTATGATTAAGAAGTTGGAGCTCTTCTCTGTTTGCATTAACAAGGACAACACACAGGTCTTTCCATCATTGTATGATTTTTTGTGTGCAAATGAACTCAAGCTTACGGACAATGTCAAATGTGATATAGCGAAGCACCTGAGTGAGTTGGGTGCGCAATTACTCAGGTACTTTCCCAAAACGGATGACACAAACAACTGGATTCGTTATCCCTTTCATGCCCTGCCTCCAGTCCACTTACTGGTATCTGAACAAGAGAGCCTCATCGAAATTGCAACAAGAGATTCTGTGAAAATGTAATTTAATCAGAAGCCACTGCCAGATTTCTCGATAGGGCTGCTCTCAGAGTATCCTGCCTTGGCAAATCACGCTGGTAAGACACTGATGCCCTTTGCAACCACATACCTATGTGAGAGTGGATTCTCGGCTCTCACTAGCATGAAAACTAAATACAGGCACAGACTGTGTGTGGGAAATGATTTAAGACAGAGACTCTCTCTAACACAACCCAGCATTGCAAAGTTATGAGCATATTTTCAAGCAAACAGTTCTCATTAACCTGTCGTGAGTTATTCACAATTTTCGATGAACAAATACGTTTTTTTATATAAGATGGTTAAATAAAGAGCAAAATTATTTATTATTATTATATTATTATTTGTGCCCTGGTCCTATAAGAGCTCTTTGTCACTTCCCACGAGCCCGGTTGTGACAAAAACTCACACTCATTCTTATGTTTAATAAATGTATCATATAGTGTGTCTGTGGCAGGCTTACAATGATGTCAAGAAACAACATTTGAGAGTGTGCTGACCCTGGTGTTAGAGGGGGTACAGCTGGAGGTTGAATGTTTGAAGGGGTACGGGACTATAGAAAGTTTGGGAACCACTGCTCAAAAGAATTCTTATGCGTCGACTGCCAACATATACAGTATGAACAACATGTTGTTGCTATAGACCACATACAGTATGAACAACATGTTGTTGCTATAGACACCATACAGTATGAACAACATGTTGTTGCTATAGACCACATACAGTATGAACAACATGTTGTTGCTATAGACACCATACAGTATGAACAACATGTTGTTGCTATAGACCACATACAGTATGAACAACATGTTGTTGCTATAGACACCATACAGTATGAACAACATGTTGTTGCTATAGACACCATACAGTATGAACAACATGTTGTTGCTATAGACACCATACAGTATGAACAACATGTTGTTGCTATAGAACACATACAGTATGAACAACATGTTGTTGCTATAGACCACATACAGTGTGAGCAACATGTTGTTGCTATAGACACCATACAGTATGAACAACATGTTGTTGCTATAGACCACATACAGTATGAACAACATGTTGTTGCTATAGACCACATACAGTGTGAACAACATGTTGTTGCTATAGACACCATACAGTATGAACAACATGTTGTTGCTATAGACACCATACAGTATGAACAACATGTTGTTGCTATAGACACCATACAGTATGAACAACATGTTGTTGCTATAGACCACATACAGTATGAACAACATGTTGTTGCTATAGACCACATACAGTGTGAACAACATGTTGTTGCTATAGACACCATACAGTATGAACAACATGTGCTGACCCTGGTGTTAGAGGGGGGTACGGCTGGAGGTTGAATGTTTGAAGGGGTACGGGACTATAGAAAGTTTGGGAACCACTGCTCTAGGGCAACGGTGTCTAGATGGAATCTGTATTTGTGGCAACTGGACCTTTTTTGGAACACCATTATTTTCTTCTTACTGAGATTTACCACTTTCCATCAATTTGTATAGCAGACCCTCATACCAAATTGAGTAAAACGTTTTTTTGAAATCAACAAAGCATGAGAAGACTTTGCCTTTGTTTTGGTTTGTTTGTTTGTTTGTCAATTAGGGTGTGCAGGGTGAATAAGTGGTCTGTCGTACAGTAATTTGGAACAAAAGCTAATTTGACATTTGCTCAGTACATTGTTTTCACTGAGGAAATGTACGAGTCTGCTGTTAATGATTTTCCCAAGGTTACTGTTGACACATCTCTCTCTCTCTAACATGGCATTGACTAACAATAAGGTCTCTCATCTAATCCCTGCTCAATGACATACACACACCAACACTACACACACACCAACAGCACGATAAAACAGATCAGCTCTAATTACATTGTGGCTGAAGTTGAATGAATACTGTATCTTTTTTTCATTGTAATAAAGTTGAGTGTTTTGCTTTGTTTGGCACATGGTGATGACTCATGGGCTTTCTGATGACTACGTGACCTCAACACGTTGTTTTATGGTCTCGTTTTCTCAAAGTCAACACTTTTTTCTTTTTAAATACATGTAAAAAATAAAATAAAAAAGTTTCCTGACCTTTCTTATATCTCTCAGATATAGGACAAACACTTAGATGTTTTATTATCACACCTAATTAAAGTATTGAAAGGTTTGAAAGGGATACATACAGATTTTCCCTTCCGGAAGAGGAGCTGGTTTCCTGCCAGGGTGAAGTAGCGAGTCTTCCAGCGCTTGATGAATTTCCAGCGAACCTGCTTCTCTTTCAGTTTCCCCTCTATCAGCGGCTGGCCATCCTCGTTCACCACTGGAGAGACAAATCAAAACAACATAACGCTCAATCAGCTGTGATCCACATCCACTCACTTTTGACACCTGCTTATGCAGTGTATGTAGCCCATGTTGGAATCAAACCCACAAGCACCGTGCACCAACCAACTGAGCTCTTGGAACAACAAAACAAAAATACAGGAAGACATGATGATTAAAAAAAAGGAGGAATGGGTGAATAATTGTAGATAGCATACCCCTTTCCTCTCTTCTTTAGTCTTGTCTTCATTCACAGTGTCATGACGTTGGCCTGTGGGTAAAGTTTATGACTCCCCCCATAAATACCTTTCTCCCTTCCCTCTCTCTGACTCTACTGAAGGACTCTTGAATAGCCTTTGTTAAACATAGAGAGTCTGGGAACATCAAACAAGTGGGGGGAAAGGAACCATATTTCGGTAATAGAACCACTTGAAAATATGCGTTGGTACTTAATGAATATGATGTCTGTTCGGTTGTCATCTGAGACATTATGACTGATGACAGGATGACATAAACTGTATCTGGGAAAGTCTCCACATTATAGTTATCAGATTCACATGGAATTGTTGTTCAATTTAAATGCAATTTAAATGAAACTATTTGTGAAAAGATTAAATATAATTTTAGCTTCCAAATGAGAGAATTGGGTTTTCATAAGGTTAGAGCCCTGCTCAATCAGTGGCCCGCCCCTGTGAAGAGACATGGGTTATAAACTATGAAACACACCCTTCTCTCCCTCCACTATATAAGCCCTTGATGAAAATGTAACCTCCTGTTCCGAGGACGATAGGACGACGGTCCATACGTTAAAAAGGACTAACATGTCAACTACAGAACTAAGCCAACCTCAGAGTGAGCTTTGGTTGTGAATGGTATGAACTTTGAACTCTTATTCACTAAAGAAGTGAGACCTCCTAGCCATTGAGTTAGCAACAGCAGCTGTAAACGTGGGCTAGGAAAGGACGGACGACGTATCCAGTCTAAAACACAACGAAGATACTACAACGTATCCAATTTACCACCAGAGACATTCTTCCGAGGACAGGAAGATCTCTGTTGGCCAACACGGCCAGCATCTACGACCAACCTGCCGAAGCGCAGCTCAGAGTAAATATTTATTGCATTTTTCTTTTCCAAATGGGTGGTAATTTAGAATGTATACGATACTGTATTTACGAAAGCTTAGCTTCCCCCTTTGTTCCTCAGTCTTCCCGCTCTTTCATTCAAGCCCAACACCCTCTCTTTGTGTAACAAGCCATCATACAGGTTCTCTCCACCAGGGACGTTTTCTGTATGACATAATTTGCATTCTGTGTATATGTAATTCGGTGTGATTGGTTAGGTATTTAGTAAATAAATAATGAAACCCAATTTTGTATTGCTGATTCAACTTGTTAGCCAGGGTTCGTGAAGATAACCAAGAATTTACAACTTTCAGATGAGACTGAAATAAGGTGACGATTAATATTGACTGTTATTCATGTAAAATATTACTAGGTCTTTCAGAGTTTATTCGGAAGATAACAGCTCTATAAACACTCTTTCGTGGTGCCTCGACTTTCTAGTTAATTACATTTACATGATTAGCTCAATCAGGTAATATTAATTATAGAGAAAGGATTTTATAGGATAGCATGTCATATCACTTAATCCGGCATAGCCAAAGACACGACAACAGGAACAGCCAAATAGGCCTATACAGTACCTATACCAATGTTCTGTATACTCCCCTTCCTTATGTGTTTAACACCTGACGATAAACATATCATGTGTCAACCTGCCGCGAAATACAATACACTGATGGTTTGCTCATATTAGAAATTAACCACGGGCTAATGAAACACAATCCACCGATGCTTTGCTCATGTTACAAATGAACTACATGCTAACGAAATACAATACACCGATAAACACAGTCTCCTATCGCTGTCACTATCTGTGTTGGTCAAACAAACAAGCGTGCGCACGCACGCACGCACGCACACTGATTTGATTTACCATAAGTGCCCCTTCACCACACCACATGGAACCATGCCACCATGAGCCCCGCTACTGAAGCCAAAAGGGGCACAGAGAGGGCGGTGACCGTTTGGTAATAATGGCTAGTTGACATGTTTATCTCCTGTATGTTTTCACATTGACTAATGTATGTTGTCTCAGTAAGTCCTATAACAGGAATGTGTGCTTGTGGGAAGAATATCACATCCTGATATACTGGCATCAGAACAGGACGTTGCCTGGGGTCCACACACACACACACACACACACACACACACACACACACACACACACACACACACACACACACACACACACACACACACACACACACACACACACACACACACACACACACACACACACTGGCTCAATGTCTGGTCCGATTAGTTACACTCTGCCCACATTGTCTCTCTCTTGTGTTTATCTGGTCTGGGTTCCTGTGAGTGTGTGCTTTACTTTAGTGTGTATGTTTGGGGTCTGTGGGTATGTGTCTCCAGGCAACACTGGTACTATGGTCCACTCTACCAGAGCCAGCCTGGTCCAGAACCAAACAAAGTGGACCTTTGTCCGTGTAGCGATGAGTACAGCAGGCGTAGATTACAGGCTGCCTGTTCACGCTGAGATATACTGAGTCACAGAGAGACTCGAATCATTACCACACACACACACACACACACACACACACACACACACACACACACATACACACACTGTTTGTGCCACGCAGGAGACTAGTGTCTTAAAAATAGAATTACCACAGAGAAGATAGAACTCTATCTAATCTGAGACGTGGCTGAAGATGCTGTGCTTCAGTTGAAAGCTTGGCTGTGTTGAAATTCTCCTGTCAAAGAGAACGGTAGCCAAAACTCCTTCAGTCCAGTCCCACTAGGCAAAAAAACTGGTTGAATCAACGTTGTTTCCACGTCATTTCAACCAACAATATCAATGTGATGATGTTGAATCAACGTGGAATGGAGACGGACAGCATTCAACTAACTATATGTCAGATACACAGGGGGAGGAGGGGGAGAGAGGAAAAGAGACAGACAGAGAGTGGTGGACAACCACACACACTCTCACACCTATTACCTTTCACTTCAAAAGCATTCCAATGGTTTAACACTTAGGAAGATGATCAAGTCCCAACTGCTGCTCCCTTTTCCTCTTAGGAGAGGAAAACAACCTAGGAGTTCTCTCTCTCTCTCTCTCTTTCTCTCTCTCTCTCTCTCTCCAACATCGTTAAGAGTTGGGAAGGAATTTCACTGTTTTAAATGGCACCATGCAACTTTTAAATACTGTGTTTGTCTACAATGCAAAGTCAGCATTTTCATAACAAGGTGAAAACAAAGACATCTGAAAACAGTTATTACCTACTGTACGTATCCATCAGAGATGTGGTTCTACAGGGATCTGTATGGACATGCCTGCTGCGGGCTTTGCATGCTATATTAGACTGTCTCACCTACGTATCAAGACTATTTATGGTGAGTCATTATTACACTGGTCCATTGTGTAATAGTGTAATTGTGTAATATGTGTTCTGATGGGGGTTAGTGTCATCAGGAGGTCAAGAGGGTGACTGAGGGGTCACTGTTGGAACACGGATGGGGTGTCTGAGCCCAGAGGGATACCTAATGGAGGATGGTCTCCCTGTTAAATAAGGAAAGTCAGAGATTCTCTTTTAGTTTGTTTTATTTGGCGGATTAATCCGGGTTTTTTTTGTCGTTGTTTTCAGAATCGTAGATTTTCTATTCATGGTTGTCTCTGTTTCTTTCTTTGAGCACCAACCCCGTCGAAACAGATTCAAGCCCCGTCAAGAGAGATTCAAACCCAGTCGAGACAGATTCAAGCCCCGTCGGGACAGAGCCAAGCCCCGTCGGGACAGAGCCATGCCCCGTCGGGACAGAGCCAAGCCCCGTCAAGACAGATTCAAGTCACGTCAAGACAGATTCAAGTCACGTCAAGCCTGATTCACTGGAGAGCCACACAAACACAAACAGCCTACTTATTAAATAACAAAACTGCTAATATTGCATTCATTCCAAAATACTGCATTCATTCCAAAATACTGCATTTATTCCAAAATACTGCATTTATTCCAAAATACTGCATGACAACCTGTCAATGCATGGACTGCCAAGTAAAGACTTCATCTTCTGTGACCTACTTTCTCTGCCCAAACCCTATTTAATGCTGAACATGTCACACACACACACACGCACGCACGCACGCACACACACACACACGCAGGCACACACGTTGTTGTCGACTGCCCTTTTATATTGATCTTGGCTACTGCCTCTCTATAAGTCAAATAATTTCCTGTTCCATGAAAACCCCTCCTGATTGGCTAAGGTTCCACGGCACCCCGGTGGGATGCGATCTCCATTCAGTTTTACTGTTCTTTAAGGATGCTGTTTTCAACTCAATGGTTATAGTAGTAGTGAATGACCAACCTCAGCACTACTGTACCAGTCACAGAGGCTACTACTGTATCAGTCACAGAGGCTACCACTGTACCAGTCACAGAGGCTACACATCCACTGTTACACTACAAAACCAGTTACAGAGGCTACTACTGTACCAGTCACAGAGGCTACTACTGTACCAGTCACAGAGGCTACTACTGTACCAGTCACAGAGGCTACTACTGTACCAGTCACAGAGGCTACTACTGTACCAGTTACAGAGGCTACTACTCTACCAGTCATAGAGGCTACTATTCTACCAGTCACAGAGGCAACTACTGTACCAGTCACAGAGGCTACTACTGTACCAGTCACAGAGGCTACTACTGTACCAGTCACAGAGGCTACTACTGTACCAGTTACAGAGGCTACTACTGTACCAGTCACAGAGGCTACTACTGTACCAGTCACAGAGGCTACTACTGTACCAGTCACAGAGGCTACTACTGTACCAGTTACAGAGGCTACTACTGTACCAGTCACAGAGGCTACACATCCACTGTTACACTACAAAACCAGTCACAGAGGCTACTACTGTACCAGTCACAGAGGCTACTACTGTACCAGTCACAGAGGCTACACATCCACTGCAACACTACTGTACCAGTCACAGAGGCTACACATCCACTGTAACACTACTGTACCAGTCACAGAGGCTACACATCCACTGTAACACTACTGTACCAGTCACAGAGGCTACACATCCACTGTAACACTACTGTACCAGTCACAGAGGCTACACATCCACTGTAACACTACTGTACCAGTCACAGAGGCTACACATCCACTGTAACACTACTGTACCAGTTACAGAGGCTACACATCCACTGCAACACTACTGTACCAGTTAGAGGCTACACATCCACTGCAACACTACTGTACCAGTTACAGAGGCTACACATCCACTGCAACACTACTGTACCAGTTACAGAGGCTACACATCCACTGTAACGCTACAGTACCAGAGAGTTACTACAGTGGCTAGAGAATCAAAGACAATAGACCCAGGAGTGACATAGCCTGGTCTCAGATGTGTTTGTGCTTTTGCCTACTCCATTCTCATTGTCAAGCCTATAGACATATATCAAATGTTTGGCATGACAAATCCATAAGGAACAGAAACAGACCAGCACCCAGGCTATATTAAAGAGATCAGAAACAGACCGGTACCCAGGCTATATTAAAGAGACCAGAAACAGACTGGTACCCAGGCTATATTAAAGAGACTAGAAACAGACTGGTACCCAGGCTATATTAAAGAGACCAGAAACAGACTGGTACCCAGGCTATATTAAAGAGACTAGAAACAGACTGGTACCCAGGCTATATTAAAGAGACCTGAAACAGACTGGTACCGAGGCTAGGAGTTGCTACTTTAATAGATGTTAACACTACCAAGGTGCTTAGAATGACAAACACCAGAACTGAGGGCAATAGACACACAGGCAGTAAAGCTAGTGGTTCATTATGACCCTAATGCATTTACATTGGATGACTGCCACATCAGAATAGTTAAAAGATCTCCCTAGATCTGCCAGGTAAAGACAGTGTGAGAGTACCATTTTAGCCACAAAGAAGTCCCTACTGTGTGGGTTATTTTAGTTAACCAGGCAAGCCAGTTAATAACAAATTCTTATTTACAATGACGGCCTACCAAAAGGAAAAAGCCCTTCTGCGGGGATGGGGGCTGGGATTAAAAATAAAAATACAGGACAAAACACACGTCACGACAAGAGAGACACCACAACACTACACAAAGAGAGACCTAAGACAACAACATAGCAAGGCAGCAACACATGACAACACAGCAAGGTAGCAACACCACATGACAACAACATGGTAGCAACACAACATGGCAGCAGCACAACATGGTAGCAGCACAAAACATGGTACAAACATTATTCGGGCACAGACAACAGCACAAAGGCAAGAAGGTCGAGACAACAATACATCATGCGAAGCAGTCACAATTGTCAGTAAGAGTGTCCATGATTGAGTCTTTGAATGGCCCACAACGATGGAATGGTCTACCTTATTAAAAGCTTTGGCCAAGTCAATAAAAATAGCAGCACAACATTGCTTAGAATCAAGGGCAATGGTGACATAATTTAGGACCTTTAAGGTTGCAGTGACACATCCATAACCTGAACGGAAACCAGATTGCATACCAGAGAGAATACAAGACATCAAGAAAGCCAGTCAGTTGATCATTGACAAGTTTTCCCAACAGTTTTGATAAACAGGGCAAAATAGAAATAGGCCTATAACAGTTAGGATCAGCTTGATCTCCCCCTTTAAATAAAGGATGAACCGTGGCTGCCTTCCAAGCAATGGGAACCTCCCCAGAGAGATGAGACAGGTTAAAAAGGTTTAGACTGGCTTGGCGATGATAGGGGCTGCAACCTTAAAGAAGAAAGGGTCTAAACCATCTGACCCAGATGGTTTTTGGGGGTCAAGTTTAAGGAGCTCTTTTAGCACCTCGGACTCAGTGACTGCTTGCAGGGAGAAACTTTGTAGCAGGGCAGGGGAAAAAGAGGGAGGAGCATTGGGGCGAGTTGCATTAGAAGGGGTGGGAGATGAGGAAATGTTGGACAGCAATGAAGCATGGCTGAGTCAAATAGGAATCCTGACTTAATGAAGTGGTGATTAAAGAGCTGAACCATGTGCTTCTTGTCAGTAACAACCACATCATCAACTTTAAGGGAGATGGGCAGCTGTGAGGAGGAGGGTTTATTCTCCAGGTCTTTAACCGTTTTCCAGAACTTCTTGGGGTTAGACCCACAGAGAGAGAACTGCTCCTTAAAGTAACTAACTTTGGCCTTCCGGATAGTCTGAGTGCACTTATTTCTCATTTTCCTGAACGAGAGCCAGTCAGCCTGAGTATGCGTGTGCCAAGCCTTTCGCAAAATGGAATTCTTGAGGTGATTCTATACCAATTTACAGAGGCCAGGTCATGAAGGAAGACTTGCTCATTAAAGTTTTTTAGCAAGCGTCTATGACAAATCAGGACAGGTCGTTTCACTGAGCAGCCATTACGAACACAGGCTGTAAAACAGTGATCACTAAGGTCATTACAGAAAACACCAGACTGATACCTATCAGGATTATTTGGGTGTTGGAGTCATACCTTGTGGGATTGGTAATAATCAGAGAAAATGTAGAGAGTCCCATCGCTTTAGGACTTGGTCAGGTGGTTTAAGCATGTCCCAGTTTAAGTCACCTAGCAGGACAAATTCAGACTTAGGGTAAGGGGCCAGGAGAGAGCTTAGGGCAGGTAGGGTACAGGCCGGTGCTGATTGTGGACAATAACACCCAGCAACAGTCAACACAGAGTCATTTGAAAGTTGAATGTTTAAAACCAGCAAATCAAATTGTTTAGGGACAGACTTGTTGGAGACAACAGGGCACTGAAGGTGTTCCTTGGTAATGATTGCCACCACCACCTTTGGAAGATCTGTCTTGCCAAAAAAGGATATAACCAGAAAGGTTGACATCAGTGTTCAAAACACGCTTTCTTAACCACGTCTCAGTAATGACCAACACATCTGGTTTGGAACTGTGAACCCACATTTTCAATTGATCCATTTTAGGTAATAAGCTTCTAGTGTTAAAGTGCAGAAAATCCAGGCTTTTACGAGAGCAGAAATCAGTGCAGCAGATATCAGAGCACAACTCAGAATTGGTGCTAGCAACAGTAGATGGGCCTGGGTGTACATGCACATTTCCAGATATCATCAGCAGTAATACAATCAGGGCGGGGCAGAGGACAGGGAGAGCTCTGCAGTGTTGATTTTTTTATGATATTTGAATGTGCATCAGATGGCAACAAGATCATATTGTACAGCAATTTCATCAGGTAACATGAATACAAAGCAGGTGAGAGGTGGTTAGAATGGGATGGGAGGCCAACAGTCTGTGTAACCAATAGAGTCAGAGTCCCGAGTGTGTGAACAAACATAGTCTGTCTCACGGTTGGGTAAACAAGTTCATAGACAACAAGCATGCAGGAGTCATGAGGCAAATAGCATAAAGCACAAGAAAAATATATAAAACTTGGGGCTAGCCATTGTAAGTTCAAAGAGTCACTCGCCCCAACAAGATAACTTGAGAGAGTAGCTCTCTATCAGTCCAGTAGGCTATAATCGTCTGAGATAATAAATAAATAAATAGGAGGCCTATACTAGCTTATTAAAGTGTTTCATAATAAGCTTCACAAGTTAATTAGCCTACCTAAAATTACGATCAGTCCAAAGTCTGCGGTGTGTGTAAGTGTGTGTGTGTGTTATTGTGTGTGTGTGCTGGAGGCGAGCGAAAGCTCGGGAGAGAGGGGGCAGTGTGGCGGGGGTACCTGTTTCTGATCTCCAGTGTGTACACGCATGTGAACACACACATGTCAGACTAGAGGTCGACCGATTATGATTTTTCAATGCCGATACCGATACCGATTATTGGAGGACCCCAAAAAATGCCGCTACTGATTAATCGGCCGATTATTTCCATTTTTTTTTTACAATTACAACAATACTGAATGAACACTTATTTTAACTTAATATAATACATCAATAAAATCAATTTAGCCTCAAATAAATAATGAAACATGTTCAATTTGGCTTACATAATGCAAAACAATGTGTTGGAGAAGAAAGTAAAAGTGCAATATGTGCCATGTAAGAAAGCTAATGTTTAAGTTCCTTGCTCAGAACATGGGAACATATGAAAGCTAGTGGTTCCTTTTAACATGAGTCTTCAATATTCCCAGGTAAGAAGTTTTAGGTTGTAGTTATTATAGGAATTATAGGACTATTTCTCCCTTTACGATTTGTATTTCATATACCTTTGACTATTGGATGTTCTTATACGCACTTTAGTATTGCCAGTGTCACAGTATAGCTTCCGTCCCTCTCCTCGCTCCTACCTGGGCTCGAACCAGGAACACATCGACAACAGACACCCTCGAAGCAGTGTTACCCATGCAGAGCAAGGGGAACAACCACTCCAAGTCTCAGAGCGAGTGACGTTTGAAACGCTATTAGCGTGCACCCGGCTAACTAGCTAGCCATTTCACATCGGTTACACCAGCCTAATCTTGGGAGTTGATAGGCTTGAAGGGGTGGGTATAATTTGTGGAACGTTCCAACAGGAATCTGTTCCAAAAAACGTAAAGTAAAAGGTTGCCAACCAACAACGCATACAAAGTAGCAACGCATACAAACCTAGCTAACTAGCTGCCAGATAGGCATCAACTCACCACGTAGCTTATTCTTAATGTTTGTCCATAGGCAAACAGACATGTGAGGACAGACATTTTTCGGAATAAACGTGATGAGTGAAAAACGCAATGAAATAGACCACTCCCTACCCGGTATCTTATTCTGCCCCTATACAACTTTGTATGCGTTGTTTTTTGGAAACCTTGTTATTTATGAAGTTTTTGGAATAGATTCCTGTTGGAATGTTCCACAAATTATACCCACCCAGGTTGAAGTCATAAACAGCGCAATGCTTGAAGCACAGCGAAGGGCTGTTTGAATGAATGCTTACGAGCCTGCTGCTGCCTACCACCGCTCAGTCAGACTGCTCTATCAAATCATAGACTTAATTATAATATAATAAACACACAGAAATACGAGCCTTGGGTCATTAATATGGTCGAATCTGGAAACTATCATCTCGAAAACAAAAGTTTTTTTCTTTCAGTGACATACGGAACCGTTCCGTATTTTATCTAACGGGTGACTAAGTCCAAATATTCCTGTTAGGCATTGATGTTTATGGTTAGGTACATTGGTGCAACGACAGTACTTTTTTCTCAAATGCGCTTGTTAAATCAACACCCGTTTGTCGAAGTAGGCTGTGATTCAATGAAAATGAACAGGTACCGCATCGATCATATGCAACGCAGGACACGTTAGATAAACTAGTAATATCATCAACCATGTGTAGTTAACTACTGATTATGTTAAGATTGATCGTTTTTTATAAGTCTAATGCTAGCTAGCAACTTACCTTTGCTCCTTGCTGCCCTCGCGTTACAGGTAGTCAGCCTGTTAATCCTTGTGGAGTGCAATGTACGGCAGGTGGTTAGAGCGTTGGACTGGTAACCGAAGGTTGCAAAAACGAATCCCCCCTGAACAAGGCAGTTAACCCCCATTTCTATGCCGTCATTGTAAATAAGAATGTGTTCTTAATCTGACTTGCCTAGTTAAATAAAGGTGTAAATATATAAATATATATATATTTTTTTAAATCGGCAAATCGGTGGCCAAAAATACCGATTACGGATTGTTATGAAAATTTGAAATTGGCCCTAATTAATCGGCCATTCCGATTAATCGATCGACATCTATGTCAGACCACCCCAATTACACCGTACACCACACACAAGTCAGACCACCCCAATTACACCGTACACCACACACACAAGTCAGACCACCCCAATTATACCGTACACCACACACAAGTCAGACCACCCCAATTATACCGTACACCACACACACAAGTCAGACCACCCCAATTATACCGTACACCACAAACATGTCAGACCACCCCAATTATACCGTACACCACACACAAGTCAGACCACCCCAATTATACCGTACACCACACACAAGTCAGACCACCCCAATTATACCATACACCACACACAAGTCAAACCACCCCAATTATACCATACACCACACACAAGTCAGACCGCCCCAATTATTCCATACACCACACACAAGTCAGACCACCCCAATTATACCGTACACCACACACAAGTCAGACCACCCCAATTATACCGTACACCACACACAAGTCAGACCACCCCAATTATACCATACACCACACACAGGTCAGACAACCCCAATTACACCGTACACCACACACAGGCCAAATAAAAGCCACACGTGATTATTAGTACATACCAGAGCAATCAGCGATGGATAAATAACTACCTGGGAGAACAAAACTAAAGTGGATAAATGATTACAGTTAGAGCAATCTGTTCCAATTAGAGGTTGGTGACATATGGTGTGTGTGTGTGTGTGTGTCCTGGGAGTGATCCGTCACTCGGTAAGGTGGTCATAGAGAGGGAATGGATGGCGTTGGAAAATAAGAGGATGATGACAGATCGTTGACAGGGTAGAAGGAGAGAAAGAAAAGCTTTAGGGTGGCCTTACTCCTTAAAGGGATATTTAAAAAATAAATTAAACTTCATATTCATCCACTCCAGCACCACCCCAACATCAAAATATGTGAAAATGGTACGTTTCTATGTGTTGTAGTAAAAAAGACAACATAAGATAAGTGTTTCCAATGACATCATCAACCAATTAGTAGGCAATTAGTGGCAATGCCTAACCATACTTGGTTAAAATCACACATTGCACACCGATGATGTAATTGGAAACACTTGAGAACAGGTGTGTTATGTTAGACAGATGAGAACAGGTGTGTTATGTCAGACAGATGAGAACAGGTGTGTTATGTCAGACAGATGAGAACAGGTGTGTTATGTTAGACAGGTGAGAACAGGTGTGTTATGTTAGACAGGTGAGAACAGGTGTGTTATGTCAGACAGGTGAGAACAGGTGTGTTATGTTAGACAGATGAGAACAGGTGTGTTATGTTAGACAGGTGAGAACAGGTGTGTTATGTCAGACAGATGAGAACAGGTGTGTTATGTCAGACAGATGAGAACAGGTGTGTTATGTCAGACAGATGAGAACAGGTGTGTTATGTCAGACAGATGAGAACAGGTGTGTTATGTCAGACAGATGAGAACAGGTGTGTTATGTCAGACAGATGAGAACAGGTGTGTTATGTCAGACAGATGAGAACAGGTGTGTTATGTCAGACAGATGAGAACAGGTGTGTTATGTCAGACATATGAGAACAGGTGTGTTATGTTAGACAGATGAGAACAGGTGTGTTATGTCAGACAGATGAGAACAGGTGTGTTATGTCAGACATATGAGAACAGGTGTGTTATGTTAGACAGATGAGATCAGGTGTGTTATGTTAGACAGGTGAGAACAGGTGTGTTATGTCAGACAGATGAGAACAGGTGTGTTATGTTAGACAGATGAGAACAGGTGTGTTATGTTAGACAGGTGAGAACAGGTGTGTTATGTTAGACAGGTGAGAACAGGTGTGTTATGTTAGACAGATGAGAACAGGTGTGTTATGTCAGACAGATGAGATCAGGTGTGTTATGTTAGACAGGTGAGAACAGGTGTGTTATGTTAGACAGGTGAGAACAGGTGTGTTATGTCAGACAGATGAGAACAGGTGTGTTATGTTAGACAGGTGAGAACAGGTGTGTTATGTTAGACAGATGAGAACAGGTGTGTTATGTTAGACAGGTGAGAACAGGTGTGTTATGTTAGACAGATGAGAACAGGTGTGTTATGTCAGACAGATGAGAACAGGTGTGTTATGTTAGACAGATGAGAACAGGTGTGTTATGTTAGACAGGTGAGAACAGGTGTGTTGTGTTAGACAGATGAGAACAGGTGTGTTATGTCAGACAGATGAGATCAGGTGTGTTATGTTAGACAGGTGAGAACAGGTGTGTTATGTTAGACAGGTGAGAACAGGTGTGTTATGTTAGACAGATGAGAACAGGTGTGTTATGTCAGACAGATGAGAACAGGTGTGTTATGTCAGACAGATGAGAACAGGTGTGTTATGTTAGACAGATGAGAACAGGTGTGTTATGTTAGACAGGTGAGAACAGGTGTGTTATGTTAGACAGATGAGAACAGGTGTGTTATGTTAGACAGATGAGAACAGGTGTGTTATGTCAGACAGATGAGAACAGGTGTGTTATGTTAGACAGGTGAGAACAGGTGTGTTATGTTAGACAGATGAGAACAGGTGTGTTATGTTAGACAGAGGAGATCAGGTGTGTTATGTCAGACAGATGAGAACAGGTGTGTTATGTTAGACAGGGAGGATCAGGTGTGTTATGTTAGACAGGTGAGAACAGGTGTGTTATGTTAGATATGGAGGTTGAGGTGTGTTATGTCAGACAGGGAGGTTGAGGTGTGTTATGTTAGACAGGGAGGATCAGGTGTGTTATGTCAGACAGGGAGGTTGAGGTGTGCTTTGTTAGACAGAGAGATTCAGGTGTTTTACCTGTGGCCTTCTCTGGGTTGTTGCACATGTAGCAGAGCCAGCTGCCCTCCTCTTCACTGAAGCCAAACAGGTCAAAGAAACGCACCTCCTCCAGATGGATCTGCAGACTGTCCAGGTCCTACAGAGTGAGAGAGAGAGAGAGAGACTCAGAAAGCAAACGTCAACTTTTTGCTGATTATCTGGTGCTTCTGTCCCCAACCAAGGAGTGCCTACAGCAGCACCTAGATCTTCTGCACAGATTCTGCCAGACCTGGGCCCTGACAGTAAATCTCAGTAAGACAAAAATAATGGTGTTGCATTAAAGGTCCAGTCGCCAGGAGCACAAATACAAATTCTATGTAGACACCGTTGCCCTCGAGCACACAAAGAACTATAACTACCTCGGACTAAACATCAACACCACAGGTAACTTCCACAAGGCTGTGACCGGGAGACAAGGCAAGAAGGTCCTTCTATGCCATCAAAATTACATAAAACTCAACATCCCAATTAGAATCTGGCTAAAAAATACTTAAATCAGTTACAGAACCCAGGGCCCTCGGAGGTCTGGGGTCCACCCACCAACCAAGAATTCACATAATGGGACAAACACCCAATTGAAACTCAGCATGCAGAATTCTGCAAAAATATACTTTGTGTGCAACGCAAAAGCCCAAATAATGCAGGCAGAGCAGAATTAGGACGATACCCGCTAGTTATCAACATCCAGAAAAGAGATGTTAAATTCTACAATCACCTAAAAGGAAGTGATGCCCACACATTCCCCCACAAAGCCCTCACCTACAAAGAGACAAACCTAGAGAAGAGTCCCCTAAGCCAGCTGGTCCAGGGACTCTGTTCACAAACAACAAACAGGCCCCAGGACCGAAACACATTTAGACCCAACCAAATCATGAGAAAGCAAAAATATAACTATTTGACACACTGGAAAGAATCATCAAAAACACATAGCAAATTAGAATGCTTCCTGGCCCGAAACAGAGAGGACACAGTGGCAGAACACCTGACCACTGTGACTGACCCAAACTTAAAGAAAGGCAGACCTGGCTCTCAAGAGAAGACAGGCTATGTGAACACTGCCCACAAAACGAGGAGGAAACGGAGCTGCACTTCTTAATCTCCGGCCAAATATATGACCATATTACAGACACATATTTCCCTCAGATTACACAGATCCACAAATAATTTGAAAACAAATCAAACATTGATAAACTCCCATATCTGTTAGGTGAAATACCACAGTGTGCCATCACAGCAGCTAGATATGTGACCCATTCCCATGATTTATTTTCTCGTTCATACTTCAACTATTTGTACATTGTTACACTGTACAAAGTCAATAATGTAACATTGGAAATGTCTATATTCTTTTAAAACTTGTGAGTTTAATTTTTACTGGTTGTTTATTTCCCTTTTGTTAACTGTCTATTCCATTTGCTTTGGAAATGTAAACATATGTTTCCCAAGCCAATAAAGCCCTTTGAATTGAGAAAGAGAGAAAGATAGAGAGAATTAGAGATAATTTATTTAACATGTCTGTCTTACCAACACTCAAAGAGATATAAGAGCAAGTACAAAGAACACAGGCAAACTAGACTGGGAACATCTGTGGGTTAGAGAGAAAGAGAGAGAAAAAGACAGAGAGAGAAAAAGAAAGACAGAGAAAAAGAAAGACAGAGAGAGAAAGAAGAGAGAAAGATTAGAGAGAACGAGAGAAAAAGAGAGCGAGAGAAAGAGAGAGAGACAGAGAAAGATAACGAGAGAGAGAAAGACACAGAGAGAGAGAGAGAGAGAGAGAGAAAGAGATTATTTCAGTTTAATCAAGATGAATGATGACTGATGAACATAATGGATCGATCGTATTTTTCACGGAGTCTTTCCATTGTAAGACCCAAAATGCCTCAGCACCCGGCTCATCCATAACGTATACGTCAAGCATTAAAGTATCATTTAAAACGGAGGGTTCATTTACAGTATAAAGTGAAGTATGATCCTTGGCATGTGACAGGGGTCTCCCGGGGTCTGCGATGGAGGTCTGGGTTTTACACATGGATACACACACACACTGTGTGTTCCCCTATGCCTGGTAGGGTTGTAGAGATAGATGCTAATGCTTTGCGTTGTAGTAATCAAGTCCGGGCTCCAGACCACATAGTGAGTGTCTCAGCCGGATACATTTGTACTCGGTCTTGATTTCGAGAGCAACAGAGGAAAAATATTACAATTATCAGCTTCCATTCAGTCAGTGCATAAAATTGCTTCACCAGGCCAAATATATACACTCCTTTATTGAAACATGAATACAGTATCTTAACAGCCTTTATATCTATTATAGACATATTAGTACAGTGGTGAACCTATAGGTCTTCAGTGGTGAACCTATAGGTCTTCAGTGGTGAACCTATAGGTCTTCAGTGGTGAACCAATAGGCCTTCAGTGGTGAACCTACAGGTCTTCAGTGGTGAACCTATAGACCTTCAGTGGTGAACCTACAGGTCTTCAGTGGTGAACCTATAGGTCTTCAGTGGTGAACCTACAGGTCTTCAGTGGTGAACCTATAGGTCTTCAGTGGTGAACCTATAGGCCTTCAGTGGTGAACCTATAGACCTTCAGTGGTGAACCTATAGGTCTTCAGTGGTGAACCTATAGACCTTCAGTGGTGAACCTATAGACCTTCAGTGGTGAACCTATAGGTCTTCAGTGGTGAACCTATAGGCCTTCAGTGGTGAACCTATAGGCCTTCAGTGGTGAACCTACAGGCCTTCAGTGGTGAACCTATGGTCTTCAGTGGTGAACCTATAGGTCTTCAGTGGTGAACCAATAGACCTTCAGTGGTGAACCTATAGGCCTTCAGTGGTGAACCTATAGGTCTTCAGTGGTGAACCTACATGCCTTCAGTGGTGAACCTATAGGTCTTCAGTGGTGAACCTATAGGCCTTCAGTGGTGAACCTATAGGCCTTCAGTGGTGAACCTACAGGCCTTCAGTGGTGAACCTATGGCCTTCAGTGGTGAACCTATAGGTCTTCAGTGGTGAACCAATAGACCTTCAGTGGTGAACCTATAGGTCTTCAGTGTGTGAACCTACAGGCCTTCAGTGGTGAACCTATAGGCCTTCAGTGTGTGAACCTATAGGTCTTCAGTGTGTGAACCTATGGCCTTCAGTGTGTGAACCTATAGCCCTTCAGTGGTGAACCTACATGCCTTCAGTGGTGAACCTACATGCCTTCAGTGGTGAACCTATAGGCCTTCAGTGGTGAACCTATAGGCCTTCAGTGGTGAACCTACAGGCCTTCGGTGTGTGACAGGTTGGTGATTCTGAAAGGACAACAACAGTAATACCAGCGTACTCATGTAGTTGTCAGTGGTGTAGTGAAGGGGATGCGCAGGTATCATTTTCACTGGGCATAGCCTATAATCACTTTTTTATCCCTACTGATGAGTATCAAAGTAGTGTAGTGGAGGTATACGACTTATCAATTATGTAGTACAATAGAGAAATCATGTACAACCGCAAAGCAAGCGAAATATATTCACATGCTCGCCGCACACAGACCAAAAGTATACCTGAATGCAGAAGAACATAACATTTTGTTTGACATTTTCTTCAGCTGAATATCATTTGGGAACTTTTTGACAACATTAGAGTATAACCACTTCTCCAGACTCCACCACACCACTGCATAGGACTGATGGAAAGACAGCAGCCACACACAGCATGAGGTTAAAGGATAAGCAGTGCATGAACCCGAACATAATGAGCCAGTAGGTCCCAATCATAAGAATACAAAAACAAAACCATTAAGCATTTCCCAAACGAAATGTACAACTATTACTTTCCATTGCAAAAAACATTTCACATTTAGGACACAAAGTAACTAGAGGTTGACCGAGTAATCGGCATGGCCGATTAATTAGGGCCGATTTCAAGTTTTCATAACAATCAGTAATCGGCATTTTTGGACGCCGATTACATTGCGCTCCACAAGGAGACTGCGTGGCAGGCTGACCACTTGTTACGCGAGTGCAGCAAGGAGCGAAGGTAAGTTCCTAGCTAGCATTAAACTTATTTTATAAAAAACAATCAATCTTAACATAATCACTAGTTAACTACACATGGTTGATGATATTACTAGTTTATCTAGCTTGTCCTGCGTTGCATATAATCAATGCTGTGCATGTTCATTTATCATCGAATCACAGCCTACTTCGCCAAACGGGTGATGATTTAACAAGCACATTCGTGAAAAAAGCACTGTTGTTGAACCAATGTGTACCTAACAATAAACATCAATGCCTTTCTTAAAATCAATACACAAGTATATATTTTTAAACCTGCATATTTAGTTAATATTGCCTGCAAACATTAATTTATTTTAACTAGGGAAATTGTGTCACTTCTCTTGCGTTCTGTGCAACCAGAGTCAGGGTATATGCAGCAGTTTGGGCCGCCTGGCTCGTTGCGAACTGTGTGAAGACCATTTCTCACTAACAAAAAACGTAATTAATTTGCCAGAATTTTACATGATTATGACATAACATTGAAGGTTGTGCAATGTAACAGCAATATTTAGACTTAGGGATGCCACCCATTCGATAAAATACGGAACGGTTCCATATTTCACTGAAACGTTTTGTTTTCTAAATGATAGTTTCTGGATTTGACCATATTAATGACCTAAGGCTCGTATTTCTGTGTGTTTATTATATTATAATTAAGTCTAGGATTTGATATTTGATAGAGCAGTCTGACTGAGTGGTGGTAGGCAGCAGCAGGCTCGTAAGCATTCATTCAAACAGCCCTTTCCTGCGTTTGCCAGCAGCTCTTTGCTGTACTTCAAGCATTGCGCTGTTTATGTCTTCAAGCCTATCAACTCCCGAGATTAGGCTGGCAATACTATAGCGCCTATAAGAACATCCAATAGTCAAAGGTTGTCACGCCCTGACCAGGTGAACTCTTCTATTTTGGTCAGGGTGTGGCATTTCTATAGTTTATTTTCTATGTTTTGGTATAGCCTTGCTTTGGGGCGTATTTCTATGTTGGGTTCTGTCGATTCCCAATCAGAGACAGCTGTCGCTAGTTGCCTCTGATTGGGGAATCATATTTAAGTTCCTTTTCCCCCCACGATGTTTGTGGGTTGTTGTCTCTTTGTTTTGAGCACGTAACGTATCGACAGTTTTCTTGATTTTGTGTACATGTTTAATTCCAGTGTGTTCAATAAACATGTGTTCGCTCCCAGCTGCGTTTTGGTCCGCTTCTTTATCACCCGACGACGAGCGTTACAAAGGTATATGAAATAGAAATGGTATAGAGAGAAATAGTCCTATAATTCCTATAATAACTACAACCTAAAACTTCTTAACTGGGAATATTGAAGACTCATGTTAAAAGGAACCACCAGCTTTCATATGTTCCCATGTTCTGAGCAAGGAACTTAAACATTAGCTTTCTTACATGGCACATATTGCACTTTTACTTTCTTCTCCAACACCGTGTTTTTGCATGATTTAAACCAAATTGAACATGTTTCATTATTTATTTGAGACTAAATAGATTTTATTTATGTATTATATCAAGTTAAAATATAAGTGTTCATTCAGTATTGCTGTAATTGTCATTATTACAAATATATATATATATATATATATATATATAAAAATCGGCTGATTAATCGGCATCGGCTTTTTTTTGGTCCTCCAATAATCGGTACCGGCGTTGAAAAATTCATAATCGGTCAACCTCTAAAAGTAACCAGTGATCTAAAGTTGAAAGTGGAACTGACAGCGTTTTAACTACCTTGCAGATATGAAACACAGACAATCATCATATCAGTCAAAAATATAAAATACCCAGTTTATGCTACAAAACCAGCTTTATAAAGGGTTTTAAAAATAGGTTATATTTGACTTAACGTTCCATGACATACAGTAAAGCATTGTGGGCAGAATAGATGGACGCAGTTCAATGTATGATTAATATAATTCACACATATATTTCTTGGTTGTCCAACAAATATTGCTGTAAGGTTGTAAATCGCAGCTGGCCTGGTACATTGTTTGCTGCCTCCATTCGGGATGCACTGATTCAATGGTTCAATATTTTGGACAAAAACGGACGACTGTAACTAAGGCAGGGAATGTCAATACAATCAAACTAGCAAGGGCAATGATCACAAGTCAGTCATTACGTAGCTAATAGACTAGTGTATCTATTTATGTAGCAAGCTAAAAACACGGAGCCTAACGTTAGCTAGCTAGCGGCTAGGTGGATGTCATGCCATCGGAGGAGTGACTGACTTTTCCCCTTCATATCGTTTCTCGATGGCTATACAGTGCTTGAGATGCAAGGCTCATTTCGACAGCTAGCAAGACCTTGAACAACTGTTATATAGTTAGTATATCTCTGGGTTCGCAAATCCTGATTGGATCTATTAATTGTTCAAATGCACGGCCGCATTCCCACTCTATATTGCTATAACATTTTAAAAATGCTTTAGTATACGTAATTCCCAAACATTATAAGAATTTATTAAAACGTGAAGATTACCATATCTAAGTGTCCGCTTGGCAGATTTCTTTTTTTTTTAAGTGTCATATTCTTCCTGGGGGTATATATGAACTGATTATAATAAGATTTAATGTTGTTAAAATGCTGTCAGTTCCACTTGCAACAATGTTTCACACTCATAAGTTATTTTCAAAGAGACGGCTAACAACAGAAAGCGTGCTGCAATATAAAACACAGTTTCACTCACCAGATGATGATAATTTGAAACTTAACTTATTCTTGAAAAGGGAGAAGCTAACAAATTAGCAACAACATCCTCTTTGATAACACTTGCTGCAGCCGATAACAAAAGCTACCTAGCTAGACCGTGGGCAAACTACTGCTCGCCATTGCGCAGTGACCTGTTGGCCTTCAAGTAGGCAGAAGTTTCCATGTTTTTGTAAAAACGTCCCACTCAATAATTCAAAATGTGATTGGTTGGTTCCACTGTCACTCCAAAATGTTGTCCTAATACATTTGAATGGCAGATTTATCTAGCTTCTGATGGCCTAGCCAATGGCTGACTTAGCTAGCTAGATTTATCTCCCAAGAGACCAGCAAAGACAAATCCTGATTGGATCTGTTTTAATCTTCAGTGTTAACCCTTTCCTTTCCAACAAAAAACTGAAGAGATTAATTCAGAACATCATTGAACATATTAATATAATTATCATAATTATTATATTATTATGATCATTATTTTATAAATCCTTAGCCCGTAGAAGGCCAATTGTTCGATTAGCTCCGGTACTAGTCTTGAATCGGTCTGTAACGGCCTGGCACACATCCGGGGTGGTCTGGGGTGGTTACAGTTACTCAGACTACTCCTCTCTACATTCTAAAGACTGGTCTGGGGTGGTTACAGTTACTCAGACCACTCCTCTCTCCTCTCTACATTCTAAAGACTGGTCTGGGGTGGTTACAGTTACTCAGACTACTCCTCTCTACATTCTAAAGACTGGTCTGGGGTGGTTACAGTTACATAGACCTCTCCTCTCTACATTCTAAAGACTGGTCTGGGGTGGTTACAGTTACTCAGACCACTCCTCTCTCCTCTCTACATTCTAAAGACTGGTCTGGGGTGGTTACAGTTACTCAGACCACTCCTCTCTCCTCTCTACATTCTAAAGACTGGCCTGGGTGGTTACAGTTACATAGACCACTCCTCTCTCCTCTCTACATTCCAAAGACTGGTCTGGGTGGTTACAGTTACTCAGACCTCTCCTCTCTACATTCTAAAGACTGGTCTGGGGTGGTTACAGTTACGCAGACTACTCCTCTCTCCTATCTACATTCTAAAGACTGGTCTGGGTGGTTACAGTTACTCAGACTACTCCTCTCTCCTATCTACATTCTAAAGACTGGCCTGGGGTGGTTACAGTTACTCAAACCACTCCTCTCTCCTCTCTACATTCTAAAGACTGGTCTGGGGTGGTTACAGTTACTCAGACTACTCCTCTCTCCTCTCTACATTCTAAAGACTGGCCTGGGGTCATTACAGTTACATAGACCTCTCCTCTCTACATTCTAAAGACTGGTCTGGGGTGGTTACAGTTACTCAGACCACTCCTCTCTCCTCTCTACATTCTAAAGACTGGTCTGGGGTGGTTACAGTTACTCAGACCACTCCTCTCTCCTCTCTACATTCTAAAGACTGGTCTGGGGTGGTTACAGTTACTCAGACTACTCCTCTCTCCTCTCTACATTCTAAAGACTGGCCTGGGTGGTTACAGTTACTCAGACCACTCCTCTCTACATTCTAAAGACTGGTCTGGGGTGGTTACAGTTACACAGACCTCTCCTCTCTCCTCTCTACATTCTAAAGACTGGTCTGGGTGGTTACAGTTACATAGACCTCTCCTCTCTCCTCTCTACATTCTAAAGACTGGTCTGGGGTGGTTACAGATACACAGACCACTCCTCTCTCCTCTCTACATTCTAAAGACTGGTCTGGGGTGGTTACAGTTACATAGACCTCTCCTCTCTACATTCTAAAGACTGGTCTGGGTGGTTACAGTTACTCAGACTACTCCTCTCTCCTCTCTACATTCTAAAGACTGGCCTGGGGTGGTTACAGTTACTCAGACTACTCCTCTCTCCTCTCTACATGCTAAAGACTGGTCTGGGGTGGTTATAGATACACAGACCTCTCCTCTCTACATTCTAAAGACTGGCCTGGGGTGGTTACAGATACACAGACCTCTCCTCTCTACATTCTAAAGACTGGCCTGGGGTGGTTACAGATACACAGACCTCTCCTCTCTACATTCTAAAGACTGGTCTGGGGTGGTTACAGATACTCAGACCTCTCCTCTCTCCTCTCTACATTCTAAAGACTGGTCTGGGGTGGTTACAGTTACTCAGACCTCTCCTCTCTCCTCTCTACATTCTAAAGACTGGTCTGGGGTGGTTACATTTACATAGACCTCTCCTCTCTACATTCTAAAGACTGGTCTGGGGTGGTTACAGTTACTCAGACCACTCCTCTCTCCTCTCTACATTCTAAAGACTGGTCTGGGGTGGTTACAGTTACTTAGACCACTCCTCTCTCCTCTCTACATTCTAAAGACTGGTCTGGGGTGGTTACAGTTACTCAGACCACTCCTCTCTCCTCTCTACATTCTAAAGACTGGTCTGGGGTGGTTACAGTTACTCAGACTACTCCTCTCTCCTCTCTACATTCTAAAGACTGGTCTGGTTACAGTTACATAGACCTCTCCTCTCTCCTCTCTACATTCTAAAGACTGGTCTGGGGTGGTTACAGATACACAGACCTCTCCTCTCTACATTCTAAAGACTGGCCTGGGGTGGTTACAGTTACGCAGACTACTCCTCTCTACATTCTAAAGACTGGTCTGGGGTGGTTACAGTTACTCAGACCTCTCCTCTCTACATTCTAAAGACTGGTCTGGGGTGGTTACAGTTACTCAGACTACTCCTCTCTCCTCTCTACATTCTAAAGACTGGCCTGGGTGGTTACAGTTACTCAGACCACTCCTCTCTCCTCTCTTTAATACACTATTTCCCTTTCTGTTAACTAATTAACATCAACCTGGCCAGGTTAACAATTAAAACAACAAATTCCATTTCACTTAAGTGTGGTGGGCTAACCTAAAGGCCTCGGTTTGTTTCAGTTGAAGACTTTGGTGATTGTTGTCCTCAATATTGCTTCATGGATCTCTGTACAGGGAGTCGCTGTGCTAGAGGCTCCAACACCCCAACCTTCCTGTTTGCAGGGCAAGCAGTCTCTCAACATCTCATTTCCTAGTCACCCCGAAGACCCCAAACCATCTACCTCAAGACCCCAAACCATGTACCTCAAGACCCCAAACCATCTACCTCAAGACCCCTAACCATCTACTACTTTGTGACCACTCCATCACACTATGAACTGTGACCCACTTAAAGTACTCTACCATTTGTTTTGTGACCCACCTGTTGAACAGAACAATATTTTTTCAAGGTAGAGGCTTTAGCCCTTTAGCCCTGCTGGTGGAGGAACTAGGTGTGACACCCCAGTTCTAACCTTAACCATCTAACTCCTTCCTTATCCCCTATTCCCTAAGCCCTAACCATTGGCTCCCTCCCTTCCTTCCTTATCCCCTATTCCCTAAGCTCTAACCATGGCCTCTCTACTTTGCGATTCCCTTATTCCCTAACCATTGCTTCCATCCTTTCCTTATTCCCTACGCCTTAACCATTGCCTCCCTTCCTTCCTTATCTCCTATTCTCTAAGCCTTAACCATTACCTCCCTTCCATCATAATCCCTTATTCCCTAAGCCCTACTCATTGCTCCCAATCCTTCTTTCCTCCCTCCCTCCCTTCCTTCCTTGTCTCCTATTCCCTACGACCTATACATAGATCTATTATTCCTGGCTCAGTGGTCTGGTAGCTGAGAGCTGGAGGCTTGTTGAGGAAACCCCAAGTGGATTTAGTTACACACTCTCCTTCACTCATTATCTATTCCAAAAGGCTTTTACTGGCCAGTGTCCTCTACGGCTGCATATCGGATACAGGGTGTGCTTTTTGAAGTGTGTGTGTTTTTGTGAGTGTGTGTGTGTGTGTGTGTGTGTGTGTGTGTGTTTGGGTGTGTGTGTGTGTGTCTGTCTGTGTGCCAGAAACAGAGAGACAGAGAGAAACCGAGAAAGAGAGAGACAGAGAGAGAAAGAGAGAGAGACAGAGAGAGAAAGAGAGAGAAAGAGAGAGAGACAGACAGAGATAGAGAGAGACAGAGAAAGAGAGAGACAGAGAGAGACAGAGAGAGAGAAAGAGAGAGACAGAGAGAGACAGAGAGAGAGAGAGAGAGAGAGAAAGGGCTCTATATTCTTCTGTATATTCTGTATACACACGCAACCACGCTTGAACTTGCACATTATGTACACACACAGCCGTTCTCCCTAAACTAAAACGATCATACATTATGTCATGGTCCTGATATCCTGAACAACGGGAACTGAGCAGAGTGAAATGGGGGCTTTGGTTCGAGACACAGCAGGTTGACAAAAACACAAAGAGAGACAGAGAGAAAAAGAGTGTGTGCCTGTGTGTGTGTATGTGTTAAGTTCCCCAGCAATTATATATATATATATATATATATATATATACTGCTCAAAAAAATAAAGGGAACACTTAAACAACACATCCTAGATCTGAATGAAAGAAATAATCTTATTAAATACTTTTTTCTTTACATAGTTGAATGTGCTGACAACAAAATCACACAAAAATAATCAATGGAAATCCAATTTATCAACCCATGGAGGTCTGGATTTGGAGTCACACTCAAAATTAAAGTGGAAAACCACACTACAGGCTGATCCAACTTTGATGTAATGTCCTTAAACAAGTCAAAATTAGGCTCAGTAGTGTGTGTGGCCTCCACATGCCTGTATGACCTCCCTACAACGCCTGGGCATGCTCCTGATGAAGTGGCGGATGGTCTCCTGAGGGATCTCCTCCCAGACCTGGACTAAAGCATGGACAGTCTGTGGTGCAACGTGGCGTTGGTGGATGGAGCGAGACATGATGTCCCAGATGTGCTCAATTGGATTCAGGTCTGGGGAACGGGCGGGCCAGTCCATAGCATCAATGCCTTCCTCTTGCAGGAACTGCTGACACACTCCAGCCACATGAGGTCTAGCATTGTCTTGCATTAGGAGGAACCCAGGGCCAACCGCACCAGCATATGGTCTCACAAGGGGTCTGAAGATCTCATCTCGGTACCTAATGGCAGTCAGGCTACCTCTGGCGAGCACATGGAGGGCTGTGCGGCCCCCCAAAGAAATGCCACCCCACACCATGACTGACCCACCGCCAAACCGGTCATGCTGGAGGATGTTGCAGGCAGCAGAACGTTCTCCACGGCATCTCCAGACTCTGTCACGTCTGTCACGTGTTCAGTGTGAACCTGCTTTCATCTGTGAAGAGCACAGGGCGCCAGTGGCGAATTTGCCAATCTTGGTGTTCTCTGGCAAATGCCAAACGTCCTGCACGGTGTTGGGCTGTAAGCACAGCCCCCACCTGTGGACGTCGGGCCCTCATACCACCCTCATGGAGTCTGTTTCTAACCGTTTGAGCAGACACATGCACATTTGTGGCCTGCTGGAGGTCATTTTGCAGGGCTCTGGCAGTGCTCCTCCTGCTCCTCCTTGCACAAAGGCGGAGGTAGCGGTCCTGCTGCTGGGTTGTTGCCCTCCTACGGTCTCCTCCACGTCTCCTGATGTACTGGCCTGTCTCCTGGTAGCGCTTCCATGCTCTGGACACTACGCTGTCAGACACAGCAAACCTTCTTGCCACAGCTCGCATTGATGTGCCATCCTGGATGAGCTGCACTAGCTGAGCCACTTGTGTGGGTTGTAGACTCCGTCTCATGCTACCACTAGAGTGAAAGCACCGCCAGCATTCAAAAGTGACCAAAACATCAGCCAGGAAGCATAGGAACTGAGAAGCGGTCTGTGGTCCCCACCTGCAGAACCACTCCTTTATTGGGGGTGTCTTGCTAATTGCCTATAATTTCCACCTGTTGTCTATTCCATTTGCACAACAGCATGTGAAATTTATTGTCAATCAGTGTTGCTTCCTAAGTGGACAGTTTGATTTCACAGAAGTGTGATTGACTTGGAGTTACATTGTGTTGTTTAAGTGTTCCCTTTATTTTTTTGAGCAGTGTATATTCGCTCAAACAGAAAGGGGAAACTAACAAAGAGTCACTGACAACAACCAAATCTAAGCAGGTGGAGTTTTGGGAGGGGTTCTGAAAGACAGTCATGGTTGGCGTCCTCTTAAAGTTGCATAGCAACAACAACTGGGACCAAAAAGACACCCACCATGAGACCCACTAAATTTACCCAAGAAGAGACAACTAAAGGTGTTGACCCTCCACATCTATCAAGACAACTGCAGCACTGGGCCAGCCACAATTAAATAACACCTGGGCCAGCCACAATTAAATAACACCTGGGCCAGCCACAATTAAATAACACCTGGGCCAGCCACAATTAAATAACACCTGGGCCAGCCACAATTAAATAGCACCTGGGCCAGCCACAATTAAATAGCACCTGGGCCAGCCACAATTAAATAGCACCTGGGCCAGCCACAATTAAATAGCACCTGGGCCAGCCACAATTCAATAGCACCTGGGCCAGCCACAATTAAATAGCACCTGGGCTAGCCACAATTAAATAGCACCTGGGCCAGCCACAATTAAATAGCACCTGGGCCAGCCACAATTCAATAGCACCTGGGCCAGCCACAATTAAATAGCACCTGGGCCAGCCACAATTAAATAGCACCTGGGCCAGCCACAATTCAATAGCACCTGGGCCAGCCACAATTAAATAGCACCTGGGCCAGCCACAATTAAATAGCACCTGGGCCAGCCACAATTAAATAGCACCTGGGCCAGCCACAATTAAATAGCACCTGGGCCAGCCACAATTAAATAGCACCTGGGCCAGCCACAATTAAATAGCACCTGGGCCAGCCACAATTCAATAGCACCTGGGCCAGCCACAATTAAATAGCACCTGGGCCAGCCACAATTAAATAGCACCTGGGCCAGCCACAATTAAATAGCACCTGGGCCAGCCACAATTAAATAGCACCTGGGCCAGCCACAATTAAATAGCACCTGGGCTAGCCACAATTAAATAACACCTGGGCCAGCCACAATTAAATAGCACCTGGGCCAGCACAGGTTAAACACCTTCCCACTAAGGAGTTGACCAACCAGCACAGGTGTAACACATACTGACTAACAAGGTGATACCAACTAACAAGGTGCGCCCCACGTGCTAACGAGCTAACGTCTAACCTCAAAAAAACCTCATACATGGAAAAACCAAAGCATGTAACAGTGTGTCAATGTGTGATGCATGACTGACTTATTAGATCCAGTCATCTATCTATAACTGTGCTTCCTCCACTCCCTGTCAGACTCCCCTGGAGAGTCTCCTCAGCTTACCCTACTCCCTGTCAGACTCCCCTGGAGAGTCACCTCAGATTACCCCACTCCCTGTCAGACTCCCCTGGAGAGTCTCCTCAGTTTACCCCACTCCCTGGCAGACTCAGCCCCAGGAGAGTAACCTCAGCTTACCCCACTACCTGTCAGACTCCCCTGGAGAGTCACCTCAGTTTACCCCACTCCCTGTCAGACTCAGCCCCTGGAAAGTCACCTAAGCTTACCCCACTCCCTGTCAGACTCAGCCCCGGGAGAGTAACCTCAGCTTACCCCACTCCCTGTCAGACTCAGCCCTGGGAGAGTCACCTCAGCTTACCCCACTCCCTGTCAGACTCAGCCCCAGGAGAATCACCTCAGCTTACCCCACTCCCTGTCAGACTCCCCTGGAGAGTCACCTCAGTTTACCCCACTCCCTGTCAGACTCAGCCCCGGGAGAGTAACCTCAGCTTACCCCACTCCCTGTCAGACTCAGCCCTGGGAGAGTAACCTCAGCTTACCCCACTCCCTGTCAGACTCAGCCCCTGGAGAGTAACCTCAGCTTACCCCACTCCCTGTCAGACTCAGCCCTGGGAGAGTCACCTCAGATTACCCCACTCCCTGTCAGACTCAGCCCCGGGAGAGTCACCTCAGCTTACCCCACTCCCTGTCAGACTCAGCCCCTGGAGAGTAACCTCAGCTTACCCCACTCCCTGTCAGACTCAGCCCTGGGAGAGTCACCTCAGCTTACCCCACTCCCTGTCAGACTCAGCCCTGGGAGAGTCACCTCAGTTTACCCCACTCTCTCCCTCAGACTCAGCCCAGGGAGAGTTAAAAAAATATATATTTCACCTTTATTTAACTAGGTAGGCTAGTTGAGAACAAGTTCTCATTTACAACTGCGACCTGGCCAAGATAAAGCAAAGCAGTGCGACAAAAAAAAAAACACCACAGAGCTACACATAAACAAATGTACAGTCAATAACACAATATATATACAGTGTGTGCAAATGGAGTAAGGAGGTAAGGCAACAAATAGGCCAATAGTAGCGAAGTAATTACAAATTAGCAAATGAACACTGGAGTGATAGATGTGAAGATGATGATGTGCAAGTAGAAATACCGGTGTGCAAAAGAGCAGAAAAAGTAAATTAAAACAATATGGCGATGAGGTAGGTAGTTGGGTGGGTGGGCTATTTACAGATGGACTGTGTACAGCTGCAGCGATTGGTTAGCTGCTCAGATAGCTGATGCTTAAAGTTAGTGAGGGAGATATAAGTCTCCAACTTCAGTGATTTTTACAATTCGTTCCAGTCATTGGCAGCAGAGAACTGGAAGGAAAGGCAGCCAAAGGGGGTGTTGGGTTTGGGGATGACCAGTGAGATAAACCTGCTGGTGCGCGTGCTACGGGTGGGCGTTGTTATGGTGACCAGTGAGTTGAGATAAGGCGGCGCTTTACCTAGCAAAGCCTTATCGATGACCTGGAGCCAGTGGGTCTGGCAACGATTATGTAGCGAGGGCCAGCCGACGAGCGCATACAGGTTGCAGTGGTGGGTAGTATATGGGGCTTTAGTGACAAAACGGATGGCACTGTGATAGACTGCATCCAGTTTGCTGAGTAGAGTGTTGGAGGCTATTTTGTAAATGACATCGCCGAAGTCGAGGATCGGTAGGACAGTCAGTTTTACGAGGGTATGTTTGGCAGCATGAGTGAAGGAGGCTTTGTTGCGATATAGGAAGCCGATTCTAGAGCAGTTGGAGGCCACGGAAGGAGTGTTGTATGGCATTGAAGCTCGTTTGGAGGTTTGTTAACAGTGTCTAAAGAAGGGCCAGATGTATACAGAAGGGTGTCGTCTGTGTAGAGGTGGATCAAGGAATCACCCGCAGCAAGAGCCACATCATTGATATATACAGAGAAAAGAGTCGGCCCGAGAATTGAACCCTGTGGTACCACCATAGAGACTTACCTAGCGGAAAAAGAAACGCACACCTATTTAGACGAGGTGCTGGCTAGCGGAGTGGAACACTTGAAAATAAAAGAGCACCGCACATTCTAAGAACTCAGATGCAAAAATGTAATGTCCAACATTTCGACAGGCAAGCTGTCTCCATCAGGGTATAATCACAAACACTGCAGTGTGACTCATTTATATAGTGTCAAAATACAGGTGTCTGTAATCATGGCCAAGTATGGCCTAATATCATTGGTTAATTCTCAAATATTAAAATAACATACAAAGAACAAATAGATAGGGTACGATCATAGATTCAATTTAGACTACATAAGCCTACAAACAATTGCAAAGTCACAATAATCACAAGAATGGCTTCAGATCAAAGTCTACGTTGAGACCGAAGGGACCCCCATAGAGACTGCCAGAGGTCCGAACAACAGGCCCTCCGATTTGACACACTGAACTCTAAGAAGTAGTTGGTGAACCAGGCGAGGCAGTCATTTGAGAAACCAAGGCTGTTGAGTCTGCCGATAAGAATACGGTGAGTTGAAAGCCTTGGCCAGGTCGATGAAGACGGCTGCACAGTACAGTCTTTTATCGATGGCGGTTTTGATATCGTTTAGTGCCTTGAGCGTGGCTGAGGTGCACCTGTGACCAGCTCGGAAACCGGATTGCACAGCGGAGAAGGTATGGTGGGATTCGAAATGGTCAGTGATCTGTTTGTTAACTTGGCTTTCAAAGACTTTAGAAAGGCAGGACAGGATGGATATAGGTCTGTAACAGTTTGGGTCTAGAGTGTCACCCCCTTTGGAGAGGGGGATGACCACGGCAGCTTTCCAATCTTTAGGAATCTCGGACGATACGGAAGAGAGGTTGAACAGACTAGTAATAGGGGTTGCAACAATGGAGGCGGATAATTTTAGAAAGAGAGGGTCCAGATTGTCTAGCCCAGCTGATTTGTAAGGGTCCAGGTTTTGCAGCTCTTTCAGAACATCTGCTATCTGGATTTGGGTGAAGGAGAAGCTGGGAGGCTTGGGCAAGTAGCTGCGGGGGGTGCGGAGCTGTTGGCCGGGGTTGGGGTAGCCAAGAGCAAAGCATGGCCAGCCGTAGAGAAATGCTTATTGAAATTCTCGATTATCGTGGATTTATCGGTGGTGAGAGTGTTTCCTAGCCTCAGTGCAGTGGGCAGCTGGGAGGAAGTGCTCTTATTCTCCATGGACTTTACAGTGTCCCAGAACTTTTTGGAGTTAGCGCTACAGGATGCACATTTCTGTTTGAAAAAGCTAGCATTTGCTTTCCTAACTGACTGTGTGTATTGGTTCCTGACTTCCCTGAAAAGTTGCATATCGCGGGGACTATTCGATGCTATTGCAGTCTGCCACAGGATGTTTTTGTGCTGGTCAAGGGCAGTCAGGTCTGGAGTGAACCAAGGGCTATATCTGTTCTTAGTTCTACATTTTTTGAAAGTTGAATGCTTATTTAAGATGGTGTGGAAATTACTTTTAAAGAACAACCAGGCATCCTCTACTGACAGGATGAGGTCAATATCCTTCGCAGAAGTGTTTTAGGGAGCGTTTGACAGTGATGAGGGGTGGTCGTTTGACCGCGGACCCATAACAGATGCAGGCAATGAGGCAGTGATCGCTGAGATCCTGATTGAAAACAGCAGAGGTGTATTTGGAGGGCAAGTTGGTCAGGATAATATCTATGAGGGTGCCTATGTTTACAGATTTAGGGTTGTACCTGGGGGGTTCCTTGATAATTTGTGTGAGATTGAGGGCATCTAGCTTAGATTGTAGGATGGCTGGGGTGTTAAGCATATCCCAGTTTAGGTCACCTAACAGAATGAACTCTGAAAATAGATGGGGGGCAGTCAATTCACATATGGTGTCCAGGGCACAGGTGGGAGCTGAGGGGGGTCTATAACAGGCGGCAACAGTGAGAGACTTATTTCTGGAGAGATTAATTATTAAAATTAGAAGCTCGAACTGTTTGGGCATAGACCTGGAAAGTATGACAAAACTTTGCAGGCTGTCTCCGCAGTAGATTCCAACTCTTCCCCCTTTGGCAGTTCTATCTTGACGGAAAATGTTGTAGTTAGGGATGGAAATCTCAGAATTTTTGGCCTTCCTAAGCCAGGACTCAGACATGGCAAGGACATCGGTGTTGGCGGAGTGTGCTAAAGCAGTGAGTAAAACAAACTTAGGGAGGAGGCTCTGATGTTAACATGCATGATACCAAGGCTTTTACGGTTACAGAAGTAAACAAATGAGAAAGCGCCTAGGGACACACAGGGCCTGGGTTAATCTCTACATCACCCGAGGAACAGAGGAGGAGTAGGATGAGGGTACGGCTAAAGGATATTAAAACTGGTCGTCTAGTGAGTTGGGAGCAGAGAATAAAAGGAGCAGATTTCTGGGCGTGGTAGAATAGATTCAGGGCATAATGTAAAGACAGGGGTATGGTAGGGTGCGGGTACAGTGGAGGTAAACCTAGGCATTGAGTGACGATAAGAGAGGTTGCATCTCTGGAGGCACTAGTTATGCTAGGTGAGGTCACCGCATGTGTGGGAGGTGGGACAAAAAAGGTATCTGAGGTATGTTGAGTGGGACTAGGGGCTCCGCAGTAAAATAAAACAATGATAACTACCCTAAACAACAGTATACAAGATATATTGACATTAAAGAGAGACATAAAGCGAGGAATAAAGCAATCACAGGTGTTGATTGGGAGAGCTAGCTAAGACAACATTGGGTAAGAAAACAACAGCTAATCAGCTAAGATAACAACAACAGGTAAAATGGCGATGAATGGGCAGAGAGGGTCAGTTAACTACACACAGGACCGGAGTTCGAGGCTGGGCCCGACAGAAAAACAAACAAAAACAAATAAACAAAAATGGAGTACCGTGATTAATGAACAGTCTAGCAGGCATCACCTATGTAGCCAGGTGATCATATGGTCCAGTGAACAGCAATAGATGAAACAGGGAGCCGTTAGGTAGTCGTTACTACGCTAGCAAGCGGGGAACATGTTCCTAAAGTTAGCGGGCCAGGCCAAGCATAAGCGTCTTCCCCGACGTCCGACAAAGGCCGGTTGAGGGCACATCGGATGGAATTACGTCGGCAGACCAGTCGTGATGGATTGGCGGGGCTCCGTGTCGACAAAGGGTCCAGGCCAATTGGCAAAAGAGGAATTGTAGCTGGAGTAGTTTTGTTTGCTAGCCGGGAGATGCGCATGGCTCGAGGCTAACTGGTGCTAGCTTTGGGACAAGGGTGTTAGCCACTATAGCCACTCGGTAGCAGCTAACTAGCTGTGATGATCCGATGCAAAGGTCCAGAGCTTACGGCAGGAATCCTGTGATGTAGTGGCTTCTAGTCATGTTAGTGAAGAGTCCGGGAGGCATCAGCTGTGTAGCCGAGTGAACATAGGGTCCACTGAGCAGGCCGGGAGATGGGACTGGCTCAAGGCTAGCTTCGGGGCTGGGCCAATTGGTAGCAGCTAGCTAGCTGCGATGATCTGGAGTAATGGTCCAGAGCTTACGGCAGGAATCTGGTGATGTAGTGGAGAAAAGCTGTCCGATATGCTCAGGGTTGATATCGCGCTGTGCAGACTGGCGGGTATTATCCAGGCATTAAAGTGGCTGGTGTCTGAGCTAAAGGTAAAGGCCGCTAGCAGTGGCTAACAATGACTAAATAGCTAGTAGCTAATTAGCTGGTTAGCATCTGATGGCTAGCTTCTGATGGAGGTTCTGGCTATAAGATCTAAAAAATAGCAGATCCGTATCACATTGGGTGAGGCTTGTTGCTGGAAGGTATATTTAATAAAAAAATGGAAAAAGAGATTGAAAAGTATTGAAATACATACAAAAAAAGAGACAATGACAAACACGGGACAATGACAAACATGATGACAAACACGTCTGCACTGCTACGCCATCTTGGATATTCACCTCAGCTTCCCCCCTCCCTGTCAGACTGAGCTCCAGGGGAGTCACCTCAGCTTCCCCCCTCCCTGTCAGACTGAGCTCCAGGGGAGTCACCTCAGCTTCCTCCCTCCCTGTCAGACTGAGCTCCAGGGGAGTCACCTCAGCTTCCCCCCTCCCTGTCAGACTGAGCTCCAGGGGTGTCACCTCAGCTTCCTCCCTCCCTGTCAGACTGAGCTCCAGGGGAGTCACCTCAGCTTCCCCCCTCCCTTTCAGACTGAGCTCCAGGGGAGTCACCTCAGCTTCCCCCCTCCCTGTCAGACTGAGCTCCAGGGGAGTCACCTCAGCTTCCCCCCTCCCTGTCAGACTGAGCTCCAGGGGAGTCACCTCAGCTTCCCCCCTCCCTGTCAGACTGAGCTCCAGGGGAGTCACCTCAGCTTCCCCCCTCCCTGTCAGACTGAGCTCCAGGGGAGTCACCTCAGGTGAGCCCACTCAGGGTCAAAGGTCACAATACTATGACACAGGGATATGACACAGCAGGCAAACGTTCCATCCATCCCAGCTCCTGCCCAATCAGCGCTTTCCTCCTGACTCATCCCACAGAGACAGACTAATGAGTTATGACACATCAGACAACATGTCTACGCCTCTACACACACACACACACACACACTTTTCTACGCCTTAAAGATTGGGCAATACAAATACAGAGAAGGAAACCTTGGGTTGGGAAATAAGGGAAAATTATCCAAAATAACCTATTGTGACCAGCCAGAAACAAATATGTCAACACAATCACCACCCCCAATCCCAAAACCCCAAGCACAACGGTGCCAGGACTGCCACAGGGCACCGTCCTGAATTTCCTGGAAGTGATCTGGGCGTGTAATTAACACCACAAATGTCAAATTTGACGGATGAGGACAACAATGTATGACACACATCTTTGCACAATCACAAGTGGGAAGGTGGTTTTGACAGAGTTTCAGAAACAATGGCTAGATTATGTGGCCGAGTCTGAATAGCACCTACTGTATCTGTTTAAACATCTAGAAACCCCTGTGTGTCTCTCTCTGTATGCTCTGTCACTGCCAGAAGGATATTATTCTAATGCTTTCAAGATGCAGAAGAGATTTCACCAAGACCTCCTGCAACTGTCCCCATTTTGGTAAACTTCAGGAGAGGGAGAGGGAGAGAGGGAGGGGCGGGAGGGAGGGAGGGAGGGAGGGAGGGAGGGAGAGAGAGAGAGAGGAGGGAGGGAGGGAGGGAGGGAGGGAGGGAGGGAGGGAGGGAGGGAGGGAGAGAGAGAGAGAGAGAGAGAGAGAGGGAGAAGGAGGGGAGAGGGAGAGAAGGGAGGGAAGGAGAGAGGGGAATAGAGGGAGATGAGAGAGGGTAAAATAGTAGATGCAGGGGGGTAGAAAAGTACTCTATTTTAAAGAGGTATTATAAACACACCACAGGAATAACCTACTAATAGCCTACTCGTCCAGGTGGAAATGATTGTGGCCTCTCTTTCAGTCTCTTATTTTTCTCTCTCCCTCTTTTCTCTCTGTTTTGGTTTAGAGTGATGCCCTCTCCTGGAGCCGGTTGAAATACAATCCTGTGTGTCTGTTCCATGGAAAACACTAGCGGGAAATAAAGAATTCTGTTGATGCTTCGCTCTGGTGAGAACTACCCCCAGCAGATCATCTGAACACACACAGACACACACACAGAGCCAAGGCGGTTTTGCAAGGCGGTTTTGCAAGGTGGTTTTGCTCCTTGTGATGGCCGTAAGAGTAATTTATAAGAGAGCAGCTATGCTGGGCACTGGAGTCTAACTCGGCCAGGCTGTGTCATAAACTGGTAACATTCCATTAAAAAAACACACACACACACACACACACACACACACACACACACACACACACACACACACACACACACACACACACACACACACACACACACACACACACACACACACACACACACACACACATACACACACACACACACACACACACACAAGGAAGCAAGCCAGGCTGTGTACAGTCGTGGCCAAAAGTTTTGAGAATGACACAAATATTAATTTTCACAAAGTCTGCTGCCTCAGTTTGTATGATGGCAATTTGCATATACTCCAGAATGTTATGAAGAGTGATCAGATGAACTGCAATTAATTGTAAAGTCCCTGCAGCAGGCAGGTGTGAGTGCATCTGAACGCACAGTGAGGCGAAGACTTTTGGAGGATGACCTGGTGTCAAGAAGGGCAGCAAAGAAGCCACTTCTCTCCAGGAAAAACATCAGGAACAGACTGATATTCTGCAAAAGGTACAGGGAATGGACTGCTGAGGACTGGGGTAAAGTAATTTTCTCTGATGAATCCCCTTTACAATTGTTTGGGGCATCCGGAAAAAAGCTTGTCCGGAGAAGACAAGGTGAGCGCTACCATCAGTCCTGTGTCATGCCAACAATAAAGCATCCTGAGTCCATTCATGTGTGGGGTTGCTTCTCAGCCAAGGGTGTGGGCTCACTCACAATTTTGCCTAAGAACACAGCCATGAATAAAGAATGGTACCAACACATCTTCCGATAGCAACTTCTCCCAACCATCCAGGAACAGTTTGGTGACGAACAATGCCTTTTCCAGCATGATGGAGCACCTTGCCATAAGGCAAAAGTGATAACTAAGTGGCTCGGGGAACAAAACATTGATATTTTGGGTCCATGGCCAGG